>NC_072002.2:91366218-91648718 GCF_028885655.2 Pongo abelii | reverse complement strand
CCCAGGAGGCAGAGGTTGCAGTGAGTTGAGATTGCACCACTGCACTCCAGCATGTGAGACAGAGCGAGACTCTATCTCAAAAACAAAACAAAAGACAAAACAAAACAAAAACAAAACAAAACAACAAAACAAAAACCCCTTCATTTGGGATGGTTTACATTAAATTTTAATGTTGCTTTTCTGTGGATTTTACAAAGGTCACAAATGTTCACTTAGATATTTGTGTTCTCCTGCAAGATATTATGAATCTTTAATATTATAAATGCATTCAATCAAATAGTGTTTCACAAATTAACTAAGATGGGAGCAACATTGTTCATCCCATTGTAAAATCTCTGTGGCTCCCACAACTATTGTGTGCCATTAAAAGAATGTACATTCTAGAATACTATCATTTGGGATGGGAAAAAACAGGTTCTGCAAGCTACTCCATGTCATACAAATGCCCTGCTTTCTAAATAAGCACATGGTTTACGGGGATGGGAGAAGAGAGATTCTGGAAAGGGTTAAATCCCTGTGCCTGCGGATACTGCCTGTACCTGCAGACCACCTCCATCTGAAGGTAGTTGCAAAGCCATTTGAAACCATCTCACTTTCACCAGGGCAGAGGGATGTGGTTTGAATACGAACGTCCTTTCCCACTTGCAATATTGTGTATTAGTTCCGCTGTAGTCTGCTTACTTTCCTTGCTATTTTTTTTTTTTTTTTTTTTAGATGGAGTCTTGCTCTGTCACCCAGGCTAAAGTGCAGTGGTGCGATCTCGGCTCACTGCAAGCTCCGCCTCCCGGGTTCACGCCATTCTCGTGCCTCAGCCTCCCGAGTAGCTAGAACTACAGGTACCCACAACCACGCCTGGCTAATTTTTTTTGTATTTTTAGTAGAGACGGGGTTTCACCGTGTTAGCCAGGATGGTCTCAATCTCCTGAGCTCATGATCCACCCACCTCAGCTTCCCAAAGTGCTGGGATTACAGGCATAAGCCACTGCGCCCAGCCCCTTGCTAAGTTTTTAGGGAGCAAATGACTTCTGGGCAACCCCTTTCAACTACAAAGTTCCACCATCAGAGCAGTATAATATTCTTTAAAGAACACCAACAAATACACGGGCATGCTTTCAGTAACTGCAACTCTCTGCCCAGTTCACAGCTAAATACGCTGACATGGCAGGATGCAATGATCAGTTTCTGACTCTTTTCAAAGTGCTTTCTCATATGCCTTTCAAGCAAATCTATTTATCGAGTCTTTATATAGCACTTATTTTGTATCATGCTCTATTCCACACACTTTAAAAATATTAACTCACTTAAGCCTCAAACAGCCTATGAAGTAGGTCCTGCCACTCTCCCTATTTGCAGATGGGAAAACCGTGGCCTGGCCACTGGTCCTGTAGTTGGGAAGCAGTAGAGGCAGTGTTCAAACACAGTCAGCCTGCCCAGAGCACGTGGTTCCAACAACTGCGCTGTGCCACCTCCAACAAACTGTGAGCATCCACTTCCCAAGCTTTGTTCTTTTGTCTTGTGTGGGAAAGGTTTTATTTTAATAAACTGTATACATCAGGCTTTGAAAAGCAATGTCCCTCAAACCATAAAAGGATGAAACTTGGATGACAGTTGTAAGCCTCTCCATTCCCCTTCCCCTTCGGCCCTGCTAAAGGCCTGTCATCTGTGGGCCCACCTGCCCAGAATCCACCTGGCCAAGACTCCCCTGTCTAAAACTCTCCTTCCCAGAATCCACCTGCCCAGGACCCATCTGCCCAAGACCCACCTGTCTAACACTCACCTGCCCAGAACTCCCCTGCCCAGGACACACCTGCCTGGAATCTACCTGCCCAGAATCCACCTGCCTAAGACCCATCTGCCCTGAACTCATCTGCCCAGGACCCACCCACCAAGGACCCAAATGCCCAGGACCCCACCTGTCCAAAACGTACCTGCCCAGAATCCACCTGCCCAGGACCCACCCACCCAGAACTCACCTGCCTAGGACCCCACCTGTCCAAAACTTACCTGCCCAGAATCCGCCTGCCCATGACCCACCCACCCAGGACCCACCCACCCAGGACCCACCTGCCCAGGACCCCATCTGTCCAAAACTTACCTGCCCAGGACCCACCTGCCCAGAATTCACCTGCCCAGGACCCACCTGCCCAGAATCTAGCTTCCCTGAACCCACCTTCTCAGAATCTGCCTGGCCAGAATCCACCTGCCCAAGTCCCACCTGCCCAGAATCCACCTGCCTGGACCCACCCCTCCTGCCCAGAAGAACCCACCTACCCAGGATGTACCTGCCTAAGACCCACTCCACCTGCCCAAGACCCAGTTTCCCAAGACCTACTCCACCTATCCAGGACCCAACTGCCCAGGCCCTCACCCACAGACAGCCAGGTGCGGCCGCACCTGAGTCCTTTCCTCATCAAATGCCTTCTGATGTCCACCTCCTTGAGGCTAAGTCTTGGAGCTGCCATTTGCTGCTTTAGTGAGTTTGGGTGGGTTACATTGGGGGGCAGAACCCTCCAAGCAGTGTGAAAGAGCCAGCACTCCCAGCGGACTCACCCACACCAAATCTGAAAGAGCAGCCATGTGTTGTGGCCTTCCGAAACACCAACTGCAGCCCAAAGTCATCTCTAGACAACTCCCAAGCCAGGTACAAGTGACACCCAAGGCACGCTGCCTGGCCACAGAAGCAGATCTTTTGCCTATTACCCTTTTTTTTTTGAGACGGAGTCTTGCTTTGTCGCCCAGGCTGGAGTGCAGTGGCGCGATCTGGGCTCACTGCAAGCTCCACCTCCCAGGTTCACGCCATTCTCCTGCCTCAGCCTCCAGAGTAGCTGGAACTACAGGCGCCCGCCACCATGCCCGGCTAATTTGTTGTATTTTTAGTAGAGATGGGGTTTCACCATGTTAGCCAGGATGGTCTCAATCTCCTGACTTTGTGATCCGCCCGCCTCGGCCTCCCAAAGTGCTGGGATTACAGGCTTGAGCCACCGTGCCCGGCCTACCCTTAACTGTTTTGAAGTCAGTGATGTCCCCAAAGGGAATTATTGCTTCCCCAGGGAGTCACAGTCTAGTGGCAGAGCCTTTCAAACCCACAACAGCTGTCATGCCTGAGACAGCTCAAGCAAGCTTGAGGGACATGAGAAGAGAGCATCCCAGGCCTGTTCTGATCTGTGGGAATCTAAGAAGGCCTCCTGGGGGAGGTGAGATTTGAATGTGTCCTGGAGAGCAGGTAGGCATTTGTGGTAGACACTGTAGGTGGGCCACCCAGAGTCCCCCTCAACCAAGTGCTGTCCCGCCAGCTGCAGAAAGTGTGGACTATTGACAACCCCTATCTGGGGACTCTCCAGGAACTGCCCTTCTTGAAGGGAAGCTCACCCAAGCACTGGTACCCTCCCTGGACACAGCCTATCCCCTGCGAGTGGCCAGCGCATGGGTGCAACGCCTGGCCTCCTGCCTCAGGGGGAGCGACTCTCAGGGCTCTCAGATTCAGAGCCCTCCATGGGGTTGGCAGAGGCCTCTGTTGCAACTGTTCCTCAGTTCACCTTCCTCTTCTGCCCAGCCTGGGTCCTGCCATTCTACAGGTGTGGCTCCTGAGAGCACCAGCCTGTGAGACCCTGCGTGGAAATCACAGCCGACCGTGTGAGCACTCACCGCAGGGGAACAGCCTTCCACCACCTCCACCTCCTGCTCTTGACCAAGCCCTCTAGGAGCACTAGGCCTCAGCCTCCTCATCTGTAAGACAGGGGTGAAAATGGTCTTAATTCTCAGAGTGTCATAAGCATGAAATGAGAATGTGCACAGAAAGCCCTTACTTAGGCTTGGTGTGTAGTGAACGCCCAATAGAAGTGCTTGGTGTGCAGTAAATGCACAATAGAAGAAGTGATATGTGGCCGGGCGCGGTGGCTCACGCCTGTAATCCCAACACTTTGGGAGGCTGAGTAGGGCGGATCACGAAGTCAGGAGATCGAGACCATCCTGGCCAATGCGGTGAAACCCCGTCTCTACTAAAAATACAAAAAATTAGCCAGGCGTGGTGGCGGGTGCCTGTAGTCCCAGCTACTTGGGAGGCTGAGGCAGGAGAATGGCGTGAACCCGGGAGGCAGAGCTTGCAGTGAGCAGAGATCGCGCCACTGTACTCCAGCCTGGGCGACAGAGCGAAAGAATCCGTCTCAAAAAAAAAAAAAAAAAAGAAGTAGCGATATGTATGATGATGTTCGTCCAGAAAGCATGGAAAATACAGAAAGACACAGAGAAGAGAGCAAATTCACCCGTGGGTCTACTGCCGGGTTAACAGGCACTACCAAGATTTCAGGTGGTGGGGGCGCAAGCGCACGCGCACCAACACTGGCCTTAGAAAAGTAAACTCGGGATCCTAGCGTGTACGCTGCGGTGCCCACCCACGCGTCTGCCATTCTCACCCCGTTTTCTGCTTTAATTTTCTCCTTAAATTGGTCATTTTCTGTGAAATGCACATTCCACTTCTGGATAGTGTGCACCGCCCGTCTCCCCCACGGAGTGCAGGAAGGTGGCAGCGGGGCTGTGCTCCAGGTCAAGGCCACACAGCTGGGGGTGCCGCACGCGGGGGCAGCCTTGGTGCACGAGGCCTTTCATTTGTTGGTTTTACAGCTGGAAGAATTCGGATATAGTTGTTGACCGAGAGAAGAATCCAAAACTGAGGAGTGGAAAATAACGAAGAATGAAGAAAGGAAACAGGAAGAGGTTGTCCTGATAGATGGAAAGGAGCTCCTCTTTCTTTAAAACCAGAAGGAAAAGGAAGATTTAGAGAGCAGAGGAGGGTAAGTTTCCCCCGGATAATATGGGTTCAGTTGCATAATACGGCCAGGATGTTATCTGCAAAGAAGCTGTGGGGAGGAGAAGGCAGAGCAAGGAGCGCAGGGCTGAGGCTGTGGGAGATGCAGCCGGAAATGACGAAACAGAAACAAAACGTGACCAAGGCCATTTGGGGTCCAGCTGAAGTTCAGCGGCTTAGATGCACAGTAAGTCCCATGAGTACTGTTGCACGACTTGCCCACAGCTGTTCACATATGGACTTTGCAGCGCACATTGACTCTGGTCATGGCAGGAGAGCCGGGGAGCCAGGCAGGTGCGTGGGAGGGGAGAGAAGAAAGGGAAGACGCGCTGCCCATTCCATATTTACCTTAGTAGTCATCCAGACGCACTTCCTCTCCAATCCCCAAACAGGAAGAGGCAGAAACTGTCTACTAGTTAGACGGGAGGTGTCAGCGCCCCTGGAGGCTGTGGCCATTGCCAGGGAGACCCCACTCTGCACAGCTCACAAACACACCGTGTGTGTGTAGGGTCCTCACCCGCCCTGGACAGCAGCAGATGGGGGAGTTCTACGTCCACTTGGTCACGCAGACAGTGGAGGGGACCGCAGAAGGGGCTTCCCCAAGGACACAGAGCCAGTGGCCACCTCACTGTGTGCCCCTCAGCGGGCGTTTCCACACTGCCTGGCAACTTTGAGAACAGCCGCTCTCGCTGGGTCTCCAGTGAAACTTGAAACCATTTGCATCTGCAAGTACTTTACTTATTCCATTTGAAAGGCACGCACATTTTTAAAGGGACACTGTTTTTAGCTCCTGCGTCCCTGACTCATCCCGCATAATTTGACTTTATGAGACAGGGTCCCCTAAGGAGTGTCCTTGCCTTGACAGTCCTGTCTTGAAAGCTGTGAAGACCAAGTGGTGCCATATATATTGTTTTAAAATTATGGACTACTTAGAAAAGAGGTGAAATAGTAAAAAAAGCAAAACTTTTAATATTCAGTGACAAACACAGACAGAAAATAGGGAAAAATTAAATGTTAATGTGTTGGGATGATTAGATTTTGAACAAATTTTATTTATTGAATTGATATGAAGTTTATGGAACAGGGATAAATAGAGCTTGTTTCATACAATTATATATTTAGGTATTCGTTGACATACATATATACGTATACATATACATGTATGTATCGCCGTGTGTACATATAGACACATAACATGTACGTATAAAACACATATATATGTACCAAATTACAAAACGAGAAGTTGTGTCACTCATCCTGCTCTATTATAAGAAACCTCAAGCAACAGTAGGTACTGGAAAATGCCAAGTCTGCATGATCCCGGCAAGGGCAGATCCTGCCACTGGAGTTCTGGAATGCATCTCTCCCCACTTGGCAAAGATGCAGGGTGCAGAGGGGGTGTCAGCAGAGGGGCTGGGTGCAGAGGGGTTACAGACTTACCACAGGAGGACTTTATCGAGAGATGTGGGTTTTCTGGGCATCCAGGACACCCACAGTGGGGTGACAGAATTGTCTGTGGAGTGAAGTCTTAGTATTGAACTTGGCAGCTGCTACCGGATGCTCTTCTGGCACCTATGTTTTCAGAAAAACAGGAGCTGGCCAAGAGTATTTGCCAGATTTCTCCCTGGATTGGACTGATTCTGCACTCAGCCCAGCCTTTTTTTTTTTTTTTTTTTTTTTTTTTTCTGGTGTGCGCCACTACGCCTGGCTAATTTTTGTATTTTTAGTAGAGACGGGGTTTCACCTTGTTAGCCAGGCTGGTCTCGAACTCCTGACCTCAGGTGATCCGCCCGCCTTGGTCTCCCAAAGTGCTGGGATTACAGGCGTGACCCATGGCGCCCGGCCTCAAACCAGCTTTAATCTGAGGGACGTGCATGCTCTCCACAGGCCCCACAGGTCTTTCTAGGGTCCTTGGCCCTTACGTGCACTTCCTCTCTGAAGAGGTCCTTCCTCCACCATGTTGTCCCAGCCTGAAATTGTCCCTCATTATGGAGACTTGAGAGGTGTCTCCCACTGACTCCTCTCTCAAGGGGTGAGGGTTTGCCTGACCAGACACCAGCACTGGGCACACCCCTTCCAGTTCACCCTGATGAGCTCCTTATGCCACCACAGGGTCAAAATCAGGTTTAATAGCAGCAGCATTCACAGTAGCCACAAAATGGAAACAACTCAAGCATCCCTCCACGGGGGAATGGATAAGTAAATTGTGCTGTATCCCCACGATGGAATATTATTCACTCATGAAAAGGAGTGAAACACTGGCACATGCCACAACGTGGATGAACCTTGAAAGCCTTATGCTGAGTGGAGGACGTCAGGCACAAAATACCACAGATTGTTATGAGCCCAGTTGTATGAAATGTCCAGAATAGGCAAATCCATAGAGACAGAAAGCAGATACAAGGTGGCCAGGGTCTGGAGGAGTCAGGGATGGGGAATGACTGCTAATGGGTCCAAGAGGACTTTCCTTTCTGCATGAGGACAGTGTTTTGAAACTAGAGGTGATGGTTGCATGACACTGTGAATGCACTAAATGCCACTGAATTGTACACTTTTTATTTTATGCTATGTGAGTTTTACTTCAGTTAAAAAAACAGATTTAAGGTTCAGAGAGATTTAGGGATTGGAAGGTAAGGATTTAGGATTCAAAGGAACTTGACTAAGGAGCTGAGAATCTTAAATATATTTCCAATGTTACTGGGTTACTGGCTGACCTCTGTGTGCTACCTTGGTACCCTACCCCAATCGACTGCTTTGTTCTATGAAAAAAAGCATTCTGAGCTTCAAGTAACTGAAGTAACTGATTTATAAACAAACCTTTGGAATATAATCTTTTTCTTTTTAATTGTTGGGGACTATCTGTAATTTAGTCTCTAAAATATAGTTAATCTTTGGCTCTTGCTCTGAATTA
Source organism: Pongo abelii (assembly GCF_028885655.2). Taxonomy (NCBI): domain Eukaryota; kingdom Metazoa; phylum Chordata; class Mammalia; order Primates; family Hominidae; genus Pongo; species Pongo abelii. The sequence goes on along the minus strand of NC_072002.2, from coordinate 91,641,003 downwards.
ATCAATAAAAAAGACATCATAGTGGTAATCTTTGGGGGAAGTGAAATTCAATTTAATCCATTTTTTCTATTTGTTAGCTCCTCTGGTAATTGGTTTGATGGGGAAGAAGTTTGAAGTTATTGGTTAAATAGAGGTTTTTGGATTATCTGTGAATTTCAATTATCCATGCTTCACCTGGCCCCAATTAGCACTAATAATCGAGTTAACTGAATAGAAGTCATTTCCCATCATATCAGTTTTGCTATAGGCTTATTAATTATTTCACTAATGGGCCCCCCAAAAGACAAAGCCCCTTTCTCCATCAGGCACTCACACCCCCATACCACAATTTGTCAGACTAGTGCTGTATTGTTAATGGTATGAAACAAATGCTCTTAATAACAAAACATATGTAGCTGAGGAGTGAAACCAGAAATGTCTAAAGTGCATTTATAGTCAGAAGGTATTACAAGACATTTCTAAAGTCTAGTTAGAAATCTTAATCAACATTTTCAAGTGATTTGTATTTTCAATTTCAATTGAGGTTGTCACTGTCTTAATTTATCCTGATTTAAATTAAGACAGCTTTTAAAAGTGCCTGTTAATTTTAGCAATTCACCCATTTTCAGATGTGTTATGTTTACCAATCACAATCTACATGCCTTTTAAGGTTTCAATTTCTCTTCTTGGACACATTTGTATTTATATTAAACACAATAAATATCTCCCATTCCAAGAGCCCAGTTTTGACCTTCTTTGATCTCTGAGTTCCAACATCCCTTAACTTGACATATAAATTAGCCCAGCCCCTCCCGGGAGGCTGGGACCTGAGGGTAGTGTTTCCTCCACTCCCTCGCCCCCTTTTGAATCTCCAGCATCATGTTTTTCCATTGCCATGGAGATGCAGCTATGTACACAGAGTGCAACAAACCCAGCGAATGGGAAAAGTCCCGGCCGAGATAGAATTACTAACTAAACAAATGCTATTGGTAACAGGGTGCCAGGGAGGGATACCCAAGTTCTCCTTTTCTCCCCACAATCAGATTACAGGTAAAAGTGCAAACAGCGAGATGAAAGCTGACACAGTGGTTCTTTTAAAGACATAGCGGACATATTACTCTCAGGAAAACACGGCGTTGGGTGCAGATCAGATTGTCACGAGAGCTGTACAGATGTGGGAGGTTTAGTGCGCCTTTTGTAAAAATATTGCTGTCCTAAACCCCAGATCACAGTCTTATGGCTACATAAAGAAAATAGAGCAAAGAACTGAGAGTCCAGCAGCAAGGACTCGGTGAAAAGCCCTGGCGTCCTCTCCGGTAGCACTCTCCATATTGTCATGTGTGGGGCGAATAATAATTGGTCCCTTACTGGCACTGGCACACAGCTACTCGCTGGGGCAGTTTCACTCAAGAATTAATAAATTAATTAATACATTGTTCTTTTTATTGTTTCTAAAATAAGAAAATTGCCTATCCAACCCTCTGAGTACCCGATAAACAGGCTTCTACATTTTGCTTTTGTAGGTATCATTTATGTCTTTTATTTTTATTTCTTTTTAATGATATATTTGTTCTTGGTTAATGAACCACAGATAGAAAACACAACTATTTGATGAAGAAGTAAATGGAAATTTTCATTTAAAGAAAGTCAGTGATTTTTTTTTTAGATAGGCAATTTACAAACATTTTCTAAATGCAAAAATCATATGGAAACATATAAAGCATTCATTATTTTGTGACTTTGGTAAATATAAACTGATCATGGTCCAATGTGTGAACTATGACGTTAATTGTGAAATTGTATCTATCTTCCTTGCCTACTTTTTGTGACATATCTCAGTCACTTTTCTTGCAAAACATAATTGAATTCAGCCACGTGTGTGTGGATTTCTGTGCTTCTGTCAGCTTTTCAATTCTACTTGATTTAAGGTTTGAAAACTCCAAAGCTGTCTCGAACAACCTCGCAGCAACAGCATGCTGCTGGAATAGTTTCAGGTGCCTTTTATCAGGCTTTTCAGTTAGTTTAAAAAATAATATTAATTTGCCAGTTAGTCTCGACAATCTCTGAATGTTTTTGATAGTTATTCAATAGAGTTATAAGTAGTGGAGTTTTTTTGTTTAAATAGCATTTTTTCTCATTCCTGAAGATTGTTTTCTACCCCCATTTTCCACTTAACTTTAAATGAAAAGTTTAAAGTGTTTTTAACTTCCCTTAGAAGTTGTTTCCAGGTAACAAAAATCAGTTAAGGAAATGCTAAAGTCAATTTAATTTTCCTTTTCTAATTTTACATATTTAGTTCATTCTTTCAAGCAAATCTTCCCTTCTCAGTATGAAGACTTTGTGGGTTTGTCCTGCTCAAGATCCTCAACCCAGATTTCAAACCTGGGTATTGTCTGAAAGAAATAGCCTTTCAAAAATATTAACCTCCCCAAGCATTTTGGGGCTTTTGATAGTGCAAAGGTGGCACCCCTGGAGATGTATTTAGAAAAGAAACTTCAACAGAAACTGCTTTGCATGGCTGTGATGAGATACCATAATGTTAGGGCAGGTGGGCATCAGCTGGAGCAAGGGATTGCTGAAGTTACCAATATTTGCTAAATAGTCCTCTACACAACATTGCACAATTTAAACACCTGTTTCTTAGCAACCTGGTAGACTAGGTAAATCCCATCACTACTTTAGTTTTCTTATATAAGATATGTACTACAGAAAATAAGAATACCACCAGCCTGACCAATATGGTCAAACCCCGTCTCTATTAAAAATACAAAAATTGGGGGCCCGGGCATGGTGGCTCACGCCTGTAATCCCAGCACTTTGGGAGGCTGAGGTGGGTGGATCACAAGGTCAGGAGATTGAGTCCATCCTAGCTAACATTGTAAAACCTCGTCTTTATAAAAATACAAAAAATTAGCTGGGCGTGGTGGCGGGCACCTGTAGTCCCAGCTACTTGGGAGGCTGAGGCAGGAGAATGGCATGAACCCGGGAGGCAGAGCTTGCAGTGAGCCGAGATTGTGCCACTGCACTCCAGCCTGGGCGACAGAGCTAGACATCGTCTCCAAAAAAAAAAAAAAAAAAAAAATTAGCCGGGCATGGTGGCGTGAGGCCTGTAGTCCCAGCTGCTCAGGAGGCTGAGACAGGAGAATTGCTTGAACCAGGGAGGTGGAGGTTGCAGTGAGCTGAGATCACGCCATTGCACTCCAGCGTGGGTGATAGAGCGAGATTCTATCTCAAAAAAGAAAATAAGAAAATAAAAACACCAGCTTGGCACAGTGGTTCAAGGGAGGAGGATCACTTGAGTCCAGAGTTTGAGACCAGCCTGGGCAACATAGCAAGACTCTATCTCTGAAAAAAAAAATTTCTTTTAAATTAGCTGGGTGTGGTGCGGTGTATCTGTAATTCCAGCTACTCAGTAGACTGAGGTGGGAAGATCTCTCGAGCCCAGGAGTTCAAGGCTGCAGTAACCCCTAATCAGGCCACTGCACTTCAGCCTGGGTGACAGAGTGAGACTTCATCTCAGAAAAAAAAAAAGAAAAGGAAGAAATAAAGAATGAAAGAAAGAAGAAAGAGAAAGAAAGAAAGAGAAAGAAGATAAAGAAAAAAGAAGAGAAAGAAAAAAGAAAGGAAGACAGAAAAAGAAAGAAGAGAAAGAGAAAGAAAAAAGGAAGGAAGAAAGAAAAAGAAGGAAGGAAGAAAAAAAAGAATGAAAGAAAGAGAAAGGAAAATAAATGCATAATAACTTTGCCAGTTTTTGTCATTATGGGTGTTACAACATAATTATTTGTATTATTGTAAATAATACAGTTTTTAAATGGTCTCTATCGAATGAGCAAGGATTTCTCTGAAGCGCTTTATTTCTCCAAGAGACGTGGTCTCTTGGATGTGGCCTGTGACGCCAGCGCTCCCAGGCTCCTAGGCGCAGCGTTTCAGGAATGGCTGCTTTGCTTGCTTTCAAAACAAACGGGAAAAGGTAGTGGCCCAGAAGCACACAGACCTCCCTAGGCCGGCCCAGGAGCACCTCACTGCTGCTGTGCGGGGACCGAAGTTCCCCCTTAGTCACAGACGGTTCTGTGCCTGAAGAGGCGGCTCATTCAGCATGAAAGGAGGTGGCTGCAGCAGGGTGAGGACGCCCGGCCTTCTGTGCGCACAGGACTCACCCTAACCTCCTTCACTCAACCCCTCCACGCTCCCACTCCCCCAAATCTCCCTGCCCCGTGATAAACACATGGCGCTCTGGCTGAATGCTCATTTAAAAGAGTTTAGTCTTTGTTAAAAAGTTTCCTAGGATTTTCACTGGTTGAAATTAAGGCTGTTGTCTGAAAGCCCGTGTGTGTGTCATAATGTTTATAGCCTTCTATACTTTTTGTGATGCCCTATTCATTTTAAACCCGCTTCTCTGAAACCTCTGCTTCCCATGCTATCTAAATGCACTGAAAAGAGAATCCGTAAGGTTCATTTATATGTGGTTTAAGTTTCTCAAAGGGTCTTAGCAATATATTGCTTTGGATTGTTAGAAATCAGAAGTATCCTTTTAAATTGGCATTGTTATTGAAATAACAAAAGAAATCTCCCGGGAGACATTTAGAAGCAGTTTGTTAGGACCAAAGTTCCCAAGTAGTTGAATTGACTTTTCCTGTTAGCCTCTGCATACTATGGTATAAAGATCCTGTTAGCCTCTGCATACGGTAATATAAAGAAGGAGGGAGAAGCGCTGTGAGTTGCCGAAGTGGAGAGTGTGCATGACAGTGTGCCTTTCATGGACGCACCCGTGGCAAGTGTGAGGCACGCTCTTACTTCTGTGTGTGGCTCTTGAAGGCCTCCGTGAGGGCTGCTGTTCTGGGATGCATGTGTCCAGTCAACCTATGTTACTGAGACCAAAGAATAATTTCAAACATGGTACCAATGAAAAATAAAGCCTCGCCAATCAAGCTTGTATGCTATAATAAATCAGTCGACTCCCAAAACCTAAAATCCACCAAAATGGCAGGAAGGAGTTTATTTGAAAATGAAAAAAAAAATTTATAAAGAAAGAAAGGGACTTCATTTAGCTGGAGAAATGTCAGTCCTGAAACTTGTTATTGCCATGCAGATAACTTTGCAAATTAAATGTTCCCCCTTGTGGCATAGACAATAGAAAAGTCTTTTAAACATTATATTTAAAAATGCTTTTTCTAGTTATGAAAATATGCAATGGTTTTTAACCATATAATTTGATGCATATAAGTAGCCTCTAAATAGGTTGCCATGAGTGAAGACTGACAAAGAACATTAAGCCTTTAAAGGCAGCAGCTATGCCGTAGTTTTCAGAAAAAAAAGCACCTTTCCCAGTTTTACTGAGAACAAGACGATGATTTTTTCTTACTAGAACATGAAAGCCATAAATTTCCCTTTTCTCACCATTTAAGTGGATAGGACTCAACAGGGAGGAGGAAGCTCTGCTCAGCTGTCAGCTTTTTTATTTTTTGGGTTGAGATTCAGGCCTTGCAGTTTTTCAAGTTAATCGTTAACTGCTCTGAAATCTTGACGGCATTTCAGTAGAAATATAAATATGCTACTTTCCAAAGTATTCTTCCTTATTTTTTTTTATTTTATCCTAAAAGTCTAGAAGTTTTGTACCAGTGTGATTGCTGCTGGCTGAGGTGGAAACTCTACCTGCACTTATTTCAACAGGGAATTTGGGATAAATAAGATGGGTAACAGGAAGGCTGAATACTCTCAGACTAAATACTTAATTTGCACATTAAAAGCTGATCATTAATCCTATATTTTAATCCTACAAATGTCAGGAGCTATTATTTCCTAGGGCTAGAAATAAACTGGACCGTGTTTTGTTACAAAGCCTGTGAATGAACATAAGAACAGTTGCTGTATCAAACCCAAAGGCCATTAAATACTACTTTAGGAATCCATTTGTTATCACATTACCACTAAGGGTAGGAATCCTAGAGCACATGATAACCAAAGAAGAATCATAACTGGAAGAGAATGTTATTAAAATCCAACTATAACTATAAATATAACATCTATAAATATATACATACACATTCACACATATAATGGTATGCAGTGCATGCCTGAAGTTTCATGTTATTTAAGGGAAATAAAGAATAAGGCTTCAAGTGGCCAAAGGACCATTGATTTGTTTTTTCAATGTTTGAGAAAAACCCAGAAACAGAGATCAAGCTAAGGTGTTTAAAACATAGCTGGCCAAATGATGTTTTCAGGTGATGCTAACATAAATCAGTAGTTCCAGCAATAGTTTACCTAATTCTGAGAAATCAGCAAATCAAATACATAAAAAGGCTGCCTTTGGACCAAATTGTAGTTTCTAACAAGGCTGCCTCCTGAGTGGGATGTGCTTGTTCATTAAGCTTTTTAAGCTGGGATTCACTAATGCCACTTGAAAAGGGTGGGCACCTTGCAATCCAAACACCGAACAATGCTGCCCCGAAGCTTATTAAGTTTAAGTTTTACACAAATAGCCATTTAGAAAGATTTGCTCAAAAATGTGCACACTGATTTCAAAATAACAATTCTTATAGTCTAACAAAAAAAAAGCAAAGGAAAAATGAAGCTGAAACAGTGACAAGAAATTAGGTTCTTGATTTTGTTGTGAAATGGTACATTTGAATCACTTTCTCTAATTTTAACATGACTTTTAAAATGTGTAGGTCTTAAATAAAGTTAACTAATGAATGAATATATGCAAATTGTCAGCGTGAAAAACATAAAAGCAAAATGCAGTAAATTTTCCCCCAAACATCTGAGTTTATATCCTTTTACATTTTGTCAGACTTGAGATCCATCTGAGAAACTTTAAAGAGAATGTGCTGTTTAAGCTAAAGCTACATTCATTGTGTAAAAGTAGGGGCTCACAATTCCTATGTGGCGTTGGTTGTAGAGATAAAGCATCAAGAGGCTCCGGATCATTTTCGAGGCAGAAAATGGAACCTATCTGCTCCCGTCCACCAGAAGGAGGGGGAGGGAGCCGAGGGGCTTACACCGCAGGAAGGACTCATTCTTTATCTGGCGTTTAGAGCCAGCTCAGAAACTAATGGGAACGGTCAACACTCTTCTTCAAACTCCACTCCATTTCCTATCCCAGAGTTCAGCGTTTCATTTGAGACCATTAAAAGGGCTGCTTTACTATGCTAGAAATGGAGAGTCTCATTTTCAATGTTGTTAATAAAATTAATAATTGTTATAATCTCTCCTAAAACGCCATTTTACTATATCTTAGCCAGTTTATTTTATGAACACGAGAGTTGACAAGCTAAGTCCTTGGGGTGTTACAAACATGTTTTCTACTCTAAATCAAAATTCTTTTTTACTACCCAACGTAGGAAAATGTATAGATTTTTAAAATCTTAAATCCAAAATACAACCAAGGAAATGTGAATGGGCGAACAACAACAAAAAAAACTCAGATGGGAACAGGGGGTGTCGACCGTTCCCCGAGAGAGGAAGGAGCTGCTCTCCACAGTTCTCTGCCGAGTGGGGGGCGTGAGCCCTGGCGGACGTTCTCCCACACCACCCGGGGCTGCAGTTTCGGCCGGACAGCCGGCGGCGGTGTGGACCTGAAAGAGGATCCCTCTCCTGTGTGCACAGAGATTCTGATCAGCATCAAGCCCCGCGGAGCCCAGGCAGGAACAATGCACCAGGGAATAGACGGAGGACATCGATCCCACCTCTCTTTCTCTGACCGTGCAAGACAAGATTTTAGTTTTCTGAAAGAAACACAAATAAAGCAGAAAGCTCAATAATTAAAGTCTGCTGTTCCAGGCCCAAGCGCCCGTGATTCACCGGAGAATATTTTTGCGGAGCTGCCATGCTTCTTTGGAAATACTGAGAATGTTTCTCCCAGAGAAAATGTGGTACTATTGAACATTTTCAAAAAACTAAATATATATCAACTCCCCAAACACCAGGCACATCTGCTTGTCTGACACTCAATACTGCTGTTGTTGTAAGGTTTTGTATAACTCACTTCCTGTCTTTATACGTACACAACAGGATATTTAAATAACAAAGACAATGAAGACGCCAGGCAAAAAAAAAAAAAAAGGGGGTGCTCCTAACACAACATATGCATCTCCGATTCCATCTCTATGTGTTCGAGTTGCAGAAATAACCAACATCCTTAGAGTCCTGTTGCCTGCCTCTAATTGTGCAGGGTAACAGGCAAAGGGACGAGTGTTTATCGTGGGTCCCTTCACACTGCAAGGGGCAGTTTGTCTCCCAGAGTAAAAGCCAGTCGCAGCCACATTTGCTGAGGGGGTTCTAAGGTCCACCATAACCTCCAGATCCCTTTCCAGACATAACAAGCAAACACCTGGAGGGACGCATGGGGATGGATTTTTGAGGTCCCCCCAAAACCCACCCTCATACGTAAGATCTTCCATTGTGTTTGTATTCACTTTTTAATATACATGACCTTTGTTTCGTGCTCATAGAGATAAAATGCCACTTCAAATATGTTCACTAAAAATACTTCAGTTAAAGAAAGGCTTTTTTTAAAAATTTAATCGAAGTGGTCTTGTAAATCTTACTTTCCTAGTTTGGAATCCTAAAATAAAAAGAAGGTCTTCACCGTTTCATTACCTCCTTCATAGAAAAATTACTGATTGCATGGTATAACTTACTCACCATAGCTTTCGTCTTGTTCTCAGTCCAGACTCATTGTAAGGAACGGAGTTTTGCATATGAAATTGCGAGATTCAGTATTTTTCCATTTCCCTTTTATTGGGAAAGAGGCACCAGAGGCCCCCTCGCTACCTTGATGTCTATGTGAGTTAACTCAGCACATGCACATACATGATACAAATCAAAACTATGTGCCAAGGACCACATTCAATTTGAAAGCAAAGAACACGTTTAAACAAAGAACTTCGTTCGTATAGAAGAATCCCAATTTTGGCCGGTTGCGGTGGCTCACACCTGTAATCCCAGCACTTTGGGAGGCCGAGGCGGGCAGATCATGAGGTCAGGAGTTCAAGACCAGCCTGGCCAATATGCTGAAACCCCATCTCTACTAAAAAATAGAAAAATTAGCCGGGAGTGGTGTCGGGCGCCTATAGCCCCAACTACTCGGAAGGCTGAAGCAGGAGAATCCCTTGAACCAAGGAGGCGGAGGTTGCAGTGAGCTGAGATTGTGCCACTGCACTCCAGTCTGGGCAACAGAGTGAGACTCCATCCAAAAAAAAAAAAAAAAAAAGAATCTCAATTTTAAAAACACGAAGGGATTTCAAATATCTCCACACATCATAGGGGAATTACAAATGTCTTGCATCTGTATTTATAGATTTAACAGGCTTGTATTTCTATCAAGCTATCACATTTTAACCTAGGCAATACAACACTTTTTTGGTTTTTATAAGGCTTTTCTAAGTATAACTAAAATATGCTTGCTATGAAAGAATTAGGAAGCATACAAGGATAAAAGCAAAACCCGAATCACCCATCATATAAGACAGCCACAATTTATATATTGTTATAGATCTTAAATAGGTACAATATGTACTGTTTTCATAATTATGCTCCTGTTTCCATATGAGCAGATACAGCTTCACTTTAAATCTAGATCATAGAACTCTTATATGGGAGGATTTATTTAGTTCCAGCTCCTCATTTTTCAGATGAGCTATCTAAAGCCCAGAGAAGTTAAAGAACTTATGAAAAATCACACAGCTAGTAAATGGCAAAGTCAGGGCAAGAAGCCAACCCTTCCATCTCTCTCCTCCTGGGTGTCTAGGAAGATACACTGTCTTTCAGACCACTTGACGTGTGTGTGTGTGTGTGTGTGTGTGTGTGTATTTAACAGCCCTGTCATTTAAAGCAAGTAACAGCTTTTTTAAGGTATAACTTACCTACCGTACAGTGCACCCATTTGAAGTGTACAATTCAATGGCTTTTTGCATATACACAATGTTGTGTAACCATGGCCTGTCTCCAGTATCAAAATATTTTCATCACCCCGAAAAGAAACCTCATATCCATCAGTTGTCACTCTCATTTCCCCGCCAAACGTCCTCAACTCCAGTCAACCACGAATCCACTTTCTGGCCCCTCTGGATCTGCCTGTTCAGGACATTTCATATGAATGGACCCAGACACGATGCATTCTTTCGTGCCTGGGTTCTTCCACTCAGCATACTGTTCTGAGAAGCTCATCCCTGTGATGGTGTGTGTCAGTTCTTCTCCCCTGTTCATGGCTGAGTCGTGTTCCATCAATTATACACACCACATTTTCTTTATCCGTTCATCAGTGGATGGACATTTGGCTTGTTTTCACTTTTTGGCTATTATGAATCATGCTGCTGTGAACATCTATGTACCAGTTTTTGTGTGAATGCATGTTTTCATTTATATTAGGTGTATACCTAGAAGCAGAATTGCTGGGTCACCTGGTAACTCCATGTTGAACCTTTTGGGGACCTGCCTGACTGTCTTCCAAGTGGCTGCATCATTTTCCATTCCCACCGGCAGTATATGAGTCTTCTCATTTCACCGCATCCTTGCCAATTCTTGTTATTATCTGCCTTTTGACTCCAGCCAGCCCAGTAGGTGTGAAGTGGTATCTCACTGTGGTTTTTATTTGTATCTCCCTGAAGGCTAATGCTTTGGAACATGTATTATGAGCTTGTTGGCCATTTGCATATTTCCTTTGGAAAATATCTAGGCAGATACTGGGCCGGGCATGGTGGCTTACATCCGTAATCCCAACACTGTGGGAGGCTGAGGCGGGTGGATCACTTGAGGTCAAGAGTTCAAGACCAGCCTGGCCAACATGGTGAAACCCCGTCTCTACTAAAAACACAAAAAATTAGCTGGGCGTGGTGGTGGGCGCCTGTAATTCCAGCTACTCAGGAGGCTGAGGCAGGGGAATCTCTTGAACCTGGGAGGCGAAGGTTGCAGTGAGCTGAGATCCAGCCATTGTACTCCAGCCTGGGCAACAAGAGTGAAACTCCGTCTCAAAAAAAAAATTGTATATATATGTTATTTCACTGAAGCAAATGAAAAACTGAAGCTAAATATTCTACAGTGTATTACAGAACATTCATACAATTCAGTACTACAAATCTGTCATATTTTAATATGGCGTGACATCATTGTATGTGGCTAAAGTGAAAAAGAAAGTTGTAAAGCAAAACGTAACAAGATCCATTTTTGTAAATTTTACATAGATACATATAGTTTCACTCCCATAGTAAAAGACCTGTAGTTCATGGTCCCAGGCATTGGGATTAGGATGAAGCAGGGGCTGAGGCATTCTCTCTTTGTTGTCTACATTCAGGTAATACCTTGTTTTATTGTGCTTTGCTGTGTTTTTGTTTTACTGCATTAAGCAAGTCTTTCCTGCATTAAGCAAGTCTATCAGCGCCATTTTTCTAACAGAGGTGCTCACTTTGTGTCTCTGTGTCACATTTTGGTAATTCTCACAATATTTCAAACTTTTGCATTCTATTATGTCCGTTATTATGGTGACCTGTGATCAGTGAGGTTTGTGGTTATGGTCATTGTTTAGGGGCTCCACAAACCATGCCCATATAAGACCGCAAACGTGAGGGATAGATATTGGGTTTGTTCTGACTGCTCTGCTGGCAGGCCCGTCCCTCCACTCTTCTGGCTTCCCTATTCTCTGAAACACAACAATATTGAACTTAGGCCAATTAGTAACCCTGCAGTGGCCTCTGAGTGTTCAAGTGATCACATAAATGTTTTTATTGACTATGTATTTGTTTTTTTTTTGAGACTTGGTGTCACTGTGTTTCCCAGGCTGGAGTACAGTGGCATGATCACAGCTCACTGCAGCCCCAACCTCCTGGGCTCAAGCAATCCTCCCACGTCAGTCTTCTGAGTAGCTGGGACTACAGGCGTTGACCACCATGTCTGGCTAATTAACATTGTTTTTTTTTTTTTTTTTTTTTTTTGCTAGAGACAGGGTCTTGCCATGTTGCCCAGGCTGGTCTAGAACTCCTGGGTTCAAGTGATCCTCCTGCCTCAGCCTCCCAAAGTGCTGGGATTACAGGCATGAACCACTGCACCTGGCTACATCTCTGCTTTTAAATCAAAAGCTAGGAATGATTAACCTTAGTGAGAAAGACATGTCCAAAGCCCAGACAGATCCAAAGGTAGGCCTGTAGTGCTGAACGGTTAGACAAGTTGTGAATGCAAAGGAAAGGTTCTTGGAGCAAATTTAAAGTGCAACTCCAGTAAACACATGAATGATAGGAAAGCAGCCTCACTGCTGATATGGAGAAAGTTTGAGTGGTCTGGATAGAAGATCAAGCCAGCCAGAACATTCCCTTAAGCTAAAGCCTGTTACAGAGCAAGGCCCTAACTGCCTTCACCTCTGTGAAGTCTGAGAGAGGTGAGGAAGATGCAGAATAAAAGCTGGAAGTCAGCAGAGATTGGTTCATGAGGTTTAAGGAAAGAGGCCACCTCCGCAAGGTGAAGCAGCAAGTGCTGATGGAGAAGCTGCACCAAGTTACCCAGAAGATCTGGCTGAGATAATTTATGAAAGTGGCTCCACTAAACAGCAGATTTTCAGTGTAGACAAAACAGCCTTATATTGAAAAAAGATGGGCCAGGCGCGGTGGCTCATGCCTGTAATCCCCGCACTTTGGGAGGCCAAGGCGGGCAGATCACGAGGTCAGGAGATCGAGACCATCCTGGCTAACACGGTGAAATCCCGTCTCCACTAAAAATACAAAAAATTAGCCAGGCGTGGTGGTGGGCGCCTGTAGTCCCAGCTACTTGGGAGGCTGAGGTAGGAGAACGGCGTGAACCCAGGAGGTGAAGCTTGCAGTGAGCCGAGATCGCGCCACTGCACTCCAGCCTGGGTGACAGAGCGAGACTCCATCTCAAAAAATAAAAAGAAATACATTCTGTAAGGCCATAGCTGCCATAGATAGTAATATATCTGATGGATTTGGGCAAGGTAAGTTGGAAGCCTTCTGGAAAGGATTCCTCATTCTAGAATACTCGTGATTCGTGGAAGGAGGTCAAAATATTAACAGAAGTTTGGAAGAAGTTAATTCCAACCCTCATGCATGACTTGGAGGGTGGGAATTAACTTCAAGTTCAAGACTTCAGTGGAGGAAGTCACTGCAGACATGCTAGAAATAACGAGAGAACTCGAATGAGAAGTGGAGCCTGAAGCTGGGACGGAATTGCTGCCATCTCATGGTATAAATTAAACAGATAAGGAGTTGCTTCTTATGAATGAATAAAGAAAATGGTTTCTTGAGATGGAATCTACTTCTGCTGAAGATGCCGTGAAATTGTTGAAATAACAACAAAGGATTTAGAATATTCCAGAAACTTATTTGATAAAGCTTGGTCAGAGTTTGAGAAAATTGTCTTAATTTTGAAAGAAGTTCTAGGTGGGTAAAATACTATCAAACAGCCTTGCATGCTACAGAGAAGTCCTTCACGAAAGGAAGAGTCAATTTATGTGGCAAACTTCATTGTTGTCTTATTTTAAGAAATTGTCACAGCCATCCCAACATTCGGCAACTGCCACCCTGATCAGTCAGCAGCCGTCAGCCTCCAGGCAAGTCCCTCCACCAGCAAAAAGATTACAACTCACTGAAGGTTCAGATGATTGTTAGCACTTTTTAGTAACAAAGTAATTTTTAATTGTAGTATGTACATTAGTTTTTTAGACACTATGCTATTGCATACTTAATAGACTACACTACAGTGTAAACATAACTTTATTTTGATATTTCCTTTATTAGGATGGTCCAGAGATGAACCTGCAATGTTTCTGAGGTATGCTTTACTTATGTATGTTTGCATTAATTAAAATGGTCATGTATTACTTCTATAATTAAAAAAAGTTTAAATTACCCAACTGCATAAAATCATTTAATCTGGTGTCTTTTAAAATTCAGGACTTAACTATATTTTCTTTTTTTTTTCTTGAGAGACGGAGTCTCACTCTGTCACCCAGGCTGGAGTGCAGTGGTATGATCTCTGCTCACTGCAATCTCTGCCTCCCTGGTTCAGGTGATTCTCCTGCCTCAGCCTCCCCACTAGCTGGGACTATAGGTGCACGCCACCACTCCTGGCTAATTTTTGTATTTTTAGTAGAGGCAGGGTTTCACCATGTTGGCCAGGCTGGTCTCGAACTCCTGACCTCAAATGATCCACCCACCGCAGCCTCCCAAAGTGCTGGGATTACAGGCTTGAGCCACCGTGCCTGGCCAGACCTAACTAGATTTTCAATTTTTTTCCTATAATTATTGGTTTACTTAAGGTCATAACTTTTTTTTTTTTTTTTTTCAGATGTAGTCTTGCTCTGTCGCCCAGGCTGGAGTGCAGTGGCGCTATCTCAGCTCACTGCAACCTCTGACTCCCGGGTTCAAGTGATTCTTCCGGCCTCAGCCTCCCGAGTAGCTGGGATTATAGGCGCCCGCCACCACGCCTGGCTAATTTTTGTATTTTAGTAGAGACGGAGTTTCAGCATGTTGGCCAGGCTGATCTTGAACTCCTGACCTCAAGTGATCAACCCGCCTCAGCCTCTCAAAGTGCTGGGATGACAACTGTGAGCCACTGAGTCCAGCCTTATTCTTCAAGCCAATTTTGGTAGTTTATATAGCTTTCTTTTTTTTTTTCTTTTTTTTTTGAGACGGAGTCTTACTTTGTCTCCAGGCTAGAGTGTAGTGACGCGATCTCAGCTCACTGCAACCTCTGCCTCCCAGGTTCAAGGGATTCCCCTGCCTCAGCCTCCCAAGTAGCTGGGATTACAGGCATGCGCCACCACACCCGGCTATGTTTTGTATTTTAGTAGAGACAGGGTTTCACTATGTTGGCCAAGATGGTCTCGATCTCCTGACCTCGTGATCTGCCTGTGTCGGCCTCCCAAAGTGCTGGGATTACAGGCATGAGCCACTGTGCCCAGCCAGCCGGTAGTTTATATTTCTTAAAATAATTTTAGAAACATTTGTTTTTAAGCGTATTGGTATAAATGCATTATTCTTTTATAATATAAAAATATTTTTATATTATTTATTCCTACTGATTTATTATGTTTATTCTATTTTGTTCTATTGTTTAGACTTGGCAAAGTTTATCTGATAATTTACTTATTAAAATAAATAGCTTTAGATTTTATTGTTCAACTGAATGATTATTATTTCTATTTATTTCATTAAATTGTGTTTGAAAAATAAATGTGGATAACTGTTGATAACTTCTGTTGACATCAACTTCTGTTATTAACTTCCTGAGTTGAAACCCTCATTCATGTATTTTATAATAAATGAATTTTTGTTTAAGACTTTTCTGGGCCGGGCGCAGTGGCTCAGGCCTGTAATCCCAGCACTTTGGGAGGTCGAGGCGGGCAGATCATGAGGTCGGCAGATGGAGACCATCCTGGTTAACACGGTGAAACCCCATCTCTACTAAAAATACAAAAAAAAATTAGCTGGTTGTGGTGGCGGGCGCCTGTAGTCCCAGCTACTCGGGAGGCTGAGGTGGGGGAATGGCGTGAACCTGGGAGGCGGAGCTTGCAGTGAGCTGAGATGGCGCCACCGCACTCCAGCTCTGGGTGACACAGTGAGACTCTGTCTCCAAAAAAAAAAAAAAAAAAAGACTTTTCTGGATTTCGCTTTGGCGAATCCCATATATTTGATACCTAGATCCCTCATTTATTTTTTCTCTAAATACTTTCTGATTTCTGATTGACTTTTCTTTGTCTTAAAATCTTTAAATTTATAGGTAAATAGGTATTTTAAATGTAAGGTATTTTAAGTTTTTGTTCAGTTGTTTTCTTTCCACTTTTTATTTCAGGTCCAGGGCATCAATTTTTTAATTATTCTTTTTTTTAGTGAAGGGTTTGCTATTTTCTTATTGTTAATTCCTAGTTATTTGTCTTGTGGTTTAGAACAATGCCTTCATGGTTTCTGCACTTAGGAATTTGTCAGTAAGTTCTCAGGGTCTTCTTTTAAGTAACTGCTTCATGTGTATTTGCAAGGAGGCTGTATTCTCTCTTCATTAGCAATAGTATTCTGTGTTTTATTAGCCGAAGCTTACTCATTGTTATTCCCAGCTAGTTTTGCATACTTAATCCCTTATTTCTGTTAGATGTGAAAGTCCATTAATATAATTGATGATTTGTCCACTTTTGTCTTGATGTTTATTAGCCTTATATGGTGTTGTTTTGGGATTTTTTGAGACAGGTTTCACTCTGTTGCCTAGGCTGGAGTGTGGTAGTGTGATCATGGCTTACTGCAGCCTCAAACTCCCAGCCTCAGGTGATCCTCCCGCCTTAGCTTCCCAAGTAGCTGGGACCACAGGCACGTGCCACCATGCCTGGCTAAGTTTTGTATTTTTTGTAGAGATGAGATTTTGCCACATTGCCCAGGCTGGTCTTGAAGTCCTGGGCTCAAATTGATCCACCCTCCTCGGCCTCCCAAAGTGCTGGGATTACAGACATAAGCCACGGTGCCTGGCCTCTATATGCTTTGAAGCTATAGTATTAGCTAAATAAATGACCATAACGTTAATCTTCTTTTAATTTCATCAACATGAGCTGTCTTATTTCTTTTCATCATGCATTCTGTTTTGCCTGTGGTTTATACTATCACGTTTTATTTGTATTTGTTAATATTGCCTGGTGTCTCTCGTTTCGTATTCACCCTTCTTGTTTTGTTTCAGGGTTGTCTCTCGTGCAGAGCATATAACTAGATTTTAAAGCCAGTCTTAGAGCCTTCTCATTTATCACCAATGTGCTTTAACTTATTCTGCAACTGCGTTTCTATTTGCCATGATTCCCTCAAGTTTTTAACAAACTTTTCTTCTTGTTTTTCCTAGTTGTTACTCACAATTTTTAAACTCATATATTCAGACTTTCTGTCAATGTTCAGTATTAACAAACTTTTCCGTTTTCCATCCAACAAAAATAAAAATCTTATTGTGCCTTTTCTTTCTCTTCTTGTTTTCAGACTATGGGGGATTGCCATCCTAGATAGTTAGGATTATATTTTCACAACCAACACCTGTGTAAATGGGGCAATACGTTTTCCTGGTTTCTTTCCTCACTACTGTTTTTTCTGTTTTCTTTTTTTTTAAATGTATATTTTATTGGCCAGGCGCGGTGGCTCACGTCTGTAATCCCAGCACTTTGGGAGGCCAAGGTGAGCACATCATGAGGTCAGATCGAGATCATCCTGGCTAACACAGTGAAACCCCGTCACTACAAAATACAAAAAATTAGCCGGGTGTGGTGGCGGGTGCCTGTAATCCCAGCTACTCGGGAGGCTAAAGTAGGAGAATGGCATGAACCCGGGAGGCGGAGCTTGCAGTGAGCCAAGATCGCGCCACTGCACTCCAGGCTGGGCGAGAGCGAGACTCTGTCTCAAAAAAAAAAAAAAATATATATATATATTTTATATATATAAATATATAATATATAAATATATAAATATATAAATTATATATAAATATATAATATATAAATATATAATATATAAATATATAAATTGTATATATAATATATAAATATATAAATTATATATAAATATATAATAAATAAATATGTAAATTATATATAAATATATAATATATAAATATATAAATGTGTAATATATAAATATATAAATTATATATAAATATAATAAATATATATAAATATAATATATATTATATATATATATGTTATTCCCAATTTCCTCTACTCTGGAGTTCAGAAGAATTCTAGGCCCTGAGGTTGCTCAAACAAAACTTGGTGAAAGGAAAGGGAAGTGTTGCAATCCTGCACATTGAGGGGGTTTCCCTCCTCCAGGCTGTAGGTACCCAGTGGCCGCTAGTGTCTGGAACGGCATGCAGACCAGTCTCAGGCCTGCAAGGACAGAAGGATGGTCGCTAGGACAGGTCCCTGCAGCAGAGCAAGGGCAAGTTCACTTCTGCTTCCACAGTGCTCAGAACGGGCCTTTCAAGGAAGGGTCCTATGAACGGAGGACACACCTGCTCATGGTGGGGGAGCCTCGCTCACCCAGACACTGGCCAGTGCTCTCTCGAAACTCACTCATGGGAGCGACATCGACTCCTAGCCCCGTGAGTGATAGTGTTTTTGCACATTGTGGTCAGTCAAGTGGCTCCACCAAGGAGGAGCAGAAAGAGCTGAGTGTGGGGGTCCAGGGGTCTCGCTACTGTCTGCGGTGCTGTCTTCGTTCTCTAAAATCATGTCTTCTCATCTCTGCTGATGCCTTTGCGTCTGTGTTCAAGATACTCCCATCTCTCCCATCTTAAAACAACCATAATAGAAGACAGAAGTCCATCATCCCAAGACCCTTGGAAGTATAGCTCTGAGAGTCCACTGACCCCACCACCCGCTTTCTCCGTGGCAGGGCTCTGGTGGCTACTCTGTTTGCCCTTTGAAGCTACTTGCCTGCAGCCCCTGCCGTGTCCTTGTTGGTGAATTGAACAGAAGCGCCGCCGTCTGCTCCCCAACTGCCGCTTCTGTGGCATCTGACACTCGTGGCCATGTCTTCCAAGGTCTTTGAGGAAAAGCCAGTGAGAGTCAGGTCTCCCGGTGAATGTCTCTCCCGACGTCCCTGATTCCCAGCAGCTCTTCCTTGTGCCGCCCCAATCTCTTCCAGAGACACCCCTTTCTCCACCTGTCCGTGAGACAACTCAGGAGTTTGATCTGCAGGTTGATTATCTGACTTCCTGACTGTCTGCCACCACACCCTTCTCCTCAGTGAGAGGAGAAAGCAATTGTTACAACATATCTGTTTCAAAGGACAGAGCAATCTTTAAAAAGACATCTGACTGTGTCTTCTCTTGTTCGGAGCCCATCTGTGGCTGCTGACCATGCTTCTGGCCGTGTTGCCTCTTCACTGTCAGCCCCAGCCCCTCGGTGATCTCACCTTGACTCCCTCTCACCATCGCACACTGCCCTGTCCGCCTGCACCGTCCCCGCCACTCACTGGGCTCACAGACTGGTGAGGAAGAGCACAAAGCAAACCACCATTTCAGCACAGGTATAGGTTGTTTTCAATGAAAAGAAATGGAAATCCATGAATAAAATGGCTAAAACAATGAGGAAAATTCGTTAAAGTCCAATGGAGGTTTTCTGTTCCAAGCTGGGTGACATTGGTGGCTTCAGAACCACATTTTCCTCCCCTCTTTTCCCTCCGCCTCCTGGCTGGCTCCCAGGCTCCCCTATCCCCCGGGGTAGCACAGCCACTGGCATCCTGCCCCCACATTACTGCTGCTCCCAGTGACTGGCCCCAGGACTAGCCAGTCACCATTTCCCCACGTGGGATTCCTTTTCTCCACAAGAAGACCCCTTGCTACAAGCCCCCTGTCCCACCCCAGCCAACTTTCCCTGCTGTCCCCTTGCTATAATTACATCATATGGATGTATCTACTCCAAATGCTGGCAGGGCAGGGGCTGGGAGTCTGGGGCTGGGACAACCGCATTGGCTTAGATCAATCTCGCCTCCTCCTTTTGCGGGCTGGGGCTTTAGTCCACATTCCTGCAGCCACTAACCATGCACAGTGGACACCATGCAGGATGGAGGAAACAGTGACCCACAGGGTCCATGGTAGATATTTCAGCCAATAGGACAGGGGCAGGCATAGCGCTGTGGGACCTGTGCCTGGGGTTCCAGTCAAAATCCAATGCTTGGCAAAGTCCCCTAGCCTAGTAAAAAATCTGTGCAGGCCTGGTAACCTCCTTGCTGGCCGAGACACTGTCTGCACTGAAGAAGCCTCGGGGCTAGCACCGTGACTCGCAGGGAATATGAATTCAACAAATACTCGTATCAGTTGAATGAATGAACGACTAGTTCTCTGCTCATCTTATGTGTCTAATATTATCATTGTGATAATGCCAAGTGCCATGACTATGTCAAAATTAACACTTTAGGCTCTATGACTGGTGGTTTTACTGGCACTACGCACAATGTTCCTTGTGTTCCTTTAGCCTCTTAAATATTGTTTAACATGATTCATTATTTGGAGACTGCTGAAGTTATAATCATGCATGCAGTTGACATTGGTCGATTAAGCTGAGTCCATCCAGGAATTGTCACAGATTTGCAGTTTATCACTGATACGTTTCACAAGAAAATCTTGGTTAGAGAACCATCATTCTTATTAAAATTTCTCAGTGTCCATTATATCAGGGGATTTAGAAATTATACATCATTGCTCAAGACATTGTTCTGCCTTGATTTCACCATACAGCAGGGTGAAACTCATAAAGCCTGTAGGAAAGCTCCTTATAGTACATGGAGGGGGAAGATAGATTTTAAGAACTATACTCTTGAGACACATAATTTTTAAAAACATGTATGGATTCAAAACCATTCAAAACCAATTGACTGTGACATGTAAGAAACAGAACAACTTTGCCATGAGTTTTAAACTTGTAAATGGTGTGAAAAATTCTGAGCCACTCCATTTTGCTGTTGTGAGCAGTTAAAGAGAATAAATGAGAAAACACTTCAAAATAGCACATGTGATTTATTATAAGTCTATAAAATAGACCCTCCTTTCCTATTTCAAAAGGAATATTGTGGTCACCTGTTCTGCACAGCGGGTATGAGGACACATAAACTCATACAAACACCCCCACTCCGGTCGCTGCAAGATTAGACATTTCAAAAATTAATGCACTCATTTTATTGTTTTTTTTGTCTTGTAAATAATCATGGATAATTTATTGTTCCCATCTTCATATCTATGGCACCGTCTACATGTTATCTTTGGAAATGGGCATCTTCATACACAAAAGAGAGAAACAATTGTGTAGATGTATAACTCTGTCCTTATGTGGACATCACATTTTGGAAATCACTTTTTGGTGCAGTATTTTAAACATTTTCAATCAGAATTTGTTTTTTACTTGGTTTCTATATTTTTTCTTAGCATGCTAGATAACCAGGCTTTTTCCAATCCCCTTAGATGGATGAGCAGTGTTAGCTTTATTCTCTGCCTAGGTTAATCAAGAGCAAAGAAGTACTGAAATGAATAAGATATTCGCACTATTAACTGCCCTGCAAAATTGCAGTTTCTTGTCCAAAACTGGACAAGAAAGGGTGACGTAATATTGCACAATAACGCCTCATGGTGGGAGAGAAGCACATTATATAAAATGAAAATAATATTGTTATAGGTCCTTACAAAGCCAACTTCAGTTTTTGAAATTCTTTTTGTGGCACTGGTGGTTTGAAACAAAGTTTCATCGAAGTTTTTATTATAGAAGTATGTGTGCACACTATTGTATTTAAAAATAAGATGAAATTTCCCAGCATTGAAAAAGTGAGAATAGTTTAGCAGTTGTCTATATCATACTGCACAAATATGGCCTTTTTATTAGACTTTTTTGTATTGCTCCAAAGAAATGTTTTCTACAAGTGGAAATATTAGTAAAATCGTATTATCAAAGAAGGTTTCCTAAAGAATACAAGACCTAGAATTTTGTTATAGAAGTTTATTATTAGTTTGCCTAATATTTCTTCTCTGCTCCATTGAGGTGAAGCCCCAATATAAAAAACCGGATAAGCTCAATTGCAAGTTCAAAAAAATTGAGATGTGGGGGAGGGGTGGGGCGGTGGAATATTGTTTTTCCCACTATGTAAGGATGGGGTAATTGATTTTCTGGAAATAAAGAAACATACAGAAAATTGGCTGTGCTTAAGGCTTCCTTTTCACTTTTACTGATACCCTGAATTTAGTGAGGTAATAGAACTCAGAAGCGAAGGAGAAGGAAGAAGAAAAACAACCGTCCGGCAGCTCTTTCTGTTGGCCCACTTTCACAAACAGCCTGCCCAGCGCTACAGGGAGACCCCGGGGCGAGTGGCAGCCCCTCCTCTTTGGATTTCCTTGCTTTTGTAAATTTGTCAGTCCATCCATGAACTTTGTTTGAACAGAGTTTGGTACTTAATGGATGATTGTATTGTATTGTAACTCACAGTGTAACACATCTTTTCTGTATTTATTTTAAAGAAAGGCTTTCTAGAAGCCAAAGGGCTTAAGCTGTAGGAAATAAAGAAGTGAGAGTGCCCGTCCAGGTCCTGCACACGCTGCATCTCACTCAAATGCCTTGAAGTCCACACCTCAGAAGTTTCTGCACACCAAGGAGCCTGTCCAGAGGCCTCCCTCTCTCTTCCAGAGGCGCAGGGCTGGTTAGCTTTGGAATTTAACGGGGGAAAAGCAAAGTGCTGACAAGTTCCGTGCCAGGAAGCCTCTGGGCTCATGTCTGTCTGTTGAAACCCAAGCACTGCCCTACAGAGGCCCTGCCTCGGAGTAGACAGGGCGCCTTGGGAGGAAGAGGCAGGCTGCAGTCACAGGGGAAGAGCATGACTGGGTCTTGAGTGAAAACAGTTTGTAAACATTCACACTTTGAGGTGTGAATCTCAGATTCTGCTAGGTATGGCCATACCAAGGACACTCTGAAAACAAACACAATTTAAAAATCTGAGGGAGAAAGGAATGCTTCTAGAAATGACTTCCATTTCAAGAGTATTAGCACAATTAGAGATAACTTTTTATGCCTTCAGATATTTTAAAACATCTTAAATTAATATATGGTTTTATAATATTGATGATATCAACTGCTATTTGGAGAGGGGGCCTGTGCTATTAAGAAAATAACTTACATTTGCTCATACTAGTATAGTACGAAAACAGTTTTAAGTGATTTTCACGTTTAAATTTTTCTCATTAAAAATAACTCTGTGTGATTCCCACTTTGCAGATAAAGTAATGGCTATAAATTCTCATTCAATTATGCGTTGATAGTTTTTGTCTCCAAATCCTTATGCGGCATACTGTCAGAATTTATTTGGTGACACTATCATTGTGAACAGAGTCTGTTACACTCTCTTTTCACAGACAGCACAAATCTTGTAAACATAGTGCTTCTGTCTTTGCTTTGGGTACTAGGAAGCTCAGGGGAACATTCTGCCACTTCTGACAATTCAAAGGATGACTAGACATTTATCCACGTGTGCTGGTGTTAAGACTGGTTGAGCTGAAATTGATCCTGATTTTTCTGTTTTTCCACTCTTATTATTCCTGACCTTATTCTTCCCACTGCTGAAGCTTTTCTTTTGTATTTTATGTATTTTTTAAAGCCAGCTCATCTCCTTTGAGAAACCAAATGAAACATTTTCATGGAGATTCTGTCTCCACCAGCTAGTTAGTAGGTATTCTTGCACAAATACGTAGCCCATATTAGGTGTATGGAAAACTAACAACACTCCGTGGTAAGTGGCAAATGCCAAAGTGCGTGATGACATAAACAGAACCAGAAGTTGCGTAGCTTACACAAGCACAAATGACCAATAAGCAGAACGAGAACTGGACATGAGAGTGTGTGACAAGTTCTTAAACATATTGTAAGAAAACACATATTTGGCCCTGTCCGTGTATAAAATTATCTTTAAAATAGCCAGGGCTGTGGTGTTTCGGCTGCGTACAGCTCAGTGTAGGTGGATGTATGGGTTGGCGTCATGGTCGAGGCTGTTTCTAAATCCATGGCTGACATTCACCAGCTCTGAGAGATGGGCGGGACTGTGAACTCTGGGTCTCTCCTTCAGCATCTGCCAAATGGGACAATAGTGGCACCTACCTCATGGGTTATTGTGATATATTAAGTGACATAAAATGTAAGCTCTTAGGAAGATTCCCTACATAATAAGCATGCAATACATACTGCTTTTAAAATGAGCACTTGATCTAGTGCCTGGCTTACAGAGTAAATGTGGAATAAATAAGTAAATGCACAGATATGAAAAATAAAGATTTAGAAGTTTCTTAAACTTTTGTTATTTTTTAAATGATGACTGCCTGCCTGAAATATTTTTTTAGATTTTCAGTGTATAAAATGTTTTAGCCATCTCGTATCACTTCCCCACATTTTCCTTTTGTCATTTACCATAATGCTGCCATGAAAAACAAAAGTGCACAAAAGTGTGAGAATCTATACAATTTACTCACTCAATTAGTGTGATCAAACTATTTGTCTCTTTACAAAAATTCCATTTTGATTCCCCAAGTTTAACTTAATGCCATTGGTTTAACATCTGTTTGGAGCACACCAAAACACCTCTGTCTATTCTAAAATGGAATGCTTCAGTCATGCCCAGAGACCCACGCCTGTCCTAGTTTAGTCCCCAGAAACATAAATTCTCTTAATGAAGGTTTTTCCTTGGGGCCAGGAAGCTTGGGGGTGCCTTAGTGCTCGGCCACGTTCATGAACCCATCTCAAGTGCCTGACATGTCAACCACTCTGTTTCTTTATATTGATTGCAAGTTTAGTTTTCTGATTTTTAGTATGCCTGGGCATTACATCTTTTCTCCTTTTTTTTAAAATTTTTTTATTTTTTAGATAGAGTCTCGCTCTGTCACCCAGGCTGGAGTGCAGTGGTGCGATCTCGGCTCACTGCAACCTCCCCCTCCCTGGTTCAAGCAATTCTCCTGCCTCAGCCTTCCAAGTAGCTGGAACTACAGGTGCCCGCTACCACGACTAGCTAATTTTTGTATTTTTGGTAGAGACGGGGTTTCACCGTGTTGGCCAGGATGGTCTCGAACTCCTGACCTTAGGTGATCCACCCACCTCGGCCTCCCAAAGTGCTGGGATTACAGGCGTGAGCCACCGTGCCCGCCCCCCACTTTCTTTCTTTTTCTTAAAGTCATCTGCTTGTAAGTCGTAAATAAGCTCTGAAAAAACACCACCAGAAAGAATTTAACACCAATTTGGCCATAGGGTGGCTTCATGTTGTTACAGTTTCCATTTGGGAAGGCGGTAAGTCTTTCTGCATATTTCTTCTGAAGCTTACAAGGTGAGAAAAGACAAAGACAGCCAAATAAGGAAATCAATCATTTTAGGTAACAGAAGAAAAATTCTTGAGAATTGTTTTTGCTGAAATTACAGTCACTCTATTTTTATTATTTATTTATTTATTTTATTTATTTATTTATTTATTTTTAGAGATGGCGTCTCGCTCTGTCGCCCAGGCTGGAGTGCAGTGGCGTCATCTCGGCTCACTGCAAGCTCCGCCTCCCGGGTTCACGCCATTCTCCTGCCTCAGCCTCCCGAGTAGCTGGGACTACAGGCGCCGCCACCACGCCCGGCTAATTTTTATATTTTTAGTAGAGACGGGGTTTCACCCTGTTAGCCAGGATGATCTCGATCTCCTGACCTCGTGATCTGCTCGCCTCGGCCTCCCAAAGTGCTGGGATTACAGGTGTGAGCCACCGCGCCCAGCCTATAGTCACTCTATTAATCAGTTTTTTCTAAAAGTTCTCTCCTGCATGTACAATCTATGTGTCTTTAAGACAGGCAAAATTGTACCTAGCTACATGCTACAACATGGATGAGCTTGAGGACATTATAGTAAAAATTAGCTGGGCATGGAGGCGCACGCCTGTAGTCCCAGCTACTCGGGAAGCTGAGGCAGGAGAATCTCTGGAATCCGGGAGGCGGAGGTTGCAGTGAGCCGAGATCGCACCACTGCACTCCAGCCTGGCGACAGAGCTAGACTCCGTCTCAAAAAACCTGGCGACAGAGCAAGACTCCGTCTCAAAAAAAAAGGCTACAATGGTAAATTTTATATTATATGATTAAAAAGTCCCTCACCCACCCCCGCCAAAACTGTGGCTGGCCTCTCCACCAACAAAATGTCTTTATTCCTTAATTATGACAACTCATTCATATGCTGACCACTTCTTTTCTTATGGTTCTGTTTCTTACACCAGCGAACCCCCTGAATGCCAAGGCGGCTTTCCTTCGAACTGTATCATGTATGTGTCAAATGAGATCTCACGCAAAGGTCTTCCCTACTCAGTTTCATTACAAGTGTACCTAGCCTACCCACAGTGAAGGAGATATTGCTGGTTCCCTTATTTCATTTTCAGTTCCGTTAGAAAAGTTTGCATAAACATGCACATATAATCAGTTATGCATGGTGAGCCATAATGAGCTTTGGGGGCAGAGAAAGTCAATGGTTTTGCTGTTGTAAGAAAGTGTGGTGTTAATAGGTCACAACCTATCTGTTAAGTAATTAACATACTGTAGGATTATAAGAAAAGGTAATAAGAAAAACAAGTCCCTTTCTTCCTTAACATGGGCAATCTTTCAAAAGAGGAATCTTTATTGAATTTGTCTTTCCTTAAATGAATTCTGGTCTGTGGCCTAGTTCCTTTTATTCTTCAAACCGTTCTCAACCACATCTGTGGAATTCTGTATCAGCAATTGTGAAGCCAGCTGTTGCTGAGAGTCTTTTACTTAAGTTGAAATTAAGAACAGATTTGAGGGTCGTCTACCTGCTGTGAAGTCCTGATGGAGTTACCAAAAACTGCAAATGGTGAGAAAATGTGACTGCAGTTGCTTGAACTGCTAGTACATTTTCTACAATGTCTTCTCCTCCATTGCAAAAATACCCTAACTCTGTGATCCAATGTCGTCTTTATCATTATTCAAAATATATGCACAAAAATCAGTAAGAGGAAAATCTATGTTGCAATAACAATAGTGTATGGGTCAGCAAGGGTTTTTTTTTTTTTTTTTTTTTTTTTTTCTGTGTGGAAAACAAGGACAGATTGTTAACAATGCTGGTTCCGTGGGAAAGTTCTTAAGATTTCTGCTACTGGGAAAATGAGTAAGGCGTTCTCTGTCCCACACACATGGGTGCATTTTGCATCCAATCTTGAGGCGATGCTTTGTGGATTATTCAGCAAACTAAAAATTCAGGCATACTACCTGTTGAAGGCATCCTTTGACTTGAATACAGAAGAGGGAGGAACAAATTTTCACAAAAGTGTTTCAAGCAACGTGCAAGTCTCAACCGTGATTAAACCTAAGTCACTGTCAGTTTGACCTCAAATAAAAGACCCCACAAGAGAAAGCTCGGTAAGAAGCCATCTTAGCGTAAACACGGGAGACTCTGGGTGTAGATTACATTAGAAGTGATTTCCTTTGTGTGTGTGTGTGTGTTTGTAAGAAATGTATACGATAACTGAGATAGTTTCCTAAATTAAGATTTAAAATAGTCTGTTAACTTTAGATTTAAGCAGTCTGAAACCACTTCATAGAAGACTCTATTTAAAATGTAATCATAATTTTGCCACACCATCCACGGAGGGGATTATCCTATGTTAAATTCCACATGGATACACCCTTGCTGAAGGACTGTTTCTTCCCTCCTCCATATTCAAATGCAGTGTATTCTCTGAATTTTTTAGTTCCATGAAAAGGAAAGATTTCAGGAAAAAAAAAAAACCCAACACATTAGGATTGGTGTAATATTTTTGAAACCATCAGTGATTAAATAAATAGCCAATTTCCATTTATACACAAAATAGTTACCTATTCCAAACAGTACAAAGGGAGTGAACAGCTGTACTCCTAAAACAGTCTTTACCTAGGAATACTTGATAATTTAAATCAAATTTATCCCTAATCCACTCTGAAATCTCTAAATTTAAGTTACTTCAGAAAACAAAAGATTACTCCTTGACTTAGTTGCATAATTCTTCTTTCTCAGATATAATTTAGACAATCCTAATAAATTTACACAAAGATAGGGTTAATATTATTTACTAATGAGTAGCACACCCAACTGTCTAATCAGAGCACTTAAATTTTTGAGCATGAATATTTAATACGTATTTTTTAGTTTGTCTTCGATTTTATGCTATAGTACAGACAGTTTCACTTCCAGCTTTCAGGCACTCGAGGCCTTTTTTTTTTTTTTTTTTTTTTTTGCGGGGGGCGGAGTTCTTTTTGGTTTATACTCTGAGCTATTTTTTTAATGGAAGTCCTCGAGAACGTTTCTAAACGTCCTCAATCCCTCCATAACCATTGAACAGCATTTCATCACAGGTTGAAAGGAGTGGAGTCCCAAAGGCTGAACGAATAATTCATTAGACAATAGCAAGGGAAAATGCTTTCTTTCCCCCATTTATTTCATTAACCAAAATTATTATCTGTTATAAAATTATAAGTAGAGGGTGGGAGGGGGAAATGAAGAGGTTAATGAATGGGTACAAACATACAGTTAGATAGAAGGAGTAGTTCTAATATTTGATAGCAGCCTACAGTGACTACAGTTAATAACAATGGATTGTGTATTTTGAAATAGATAGAAGACAGAACTTGAAATGTTCCCAACGCATAGAAACAATAAATACTCCAGGTGATGAGTACCCTAAGCGCCCCAACTTGATCATTACACATTCTACGCTTGTAACAAATACACGTACCCCATACATGTGTAAAATATCACATCACTAAAAGAAAACAAGTAGCCAAAATCAACCATTAATATTCAACCATTAATACTGCTGACTTTGCCCCATCCAAATACTATAATTTACTTAAGCCTTTCAAAATAGCAGAAGCTTTCCTGGGCCATTCCAGGGGCAGTGTCCTTAATCCCTAATGGTTACTTTAAGTGTTTGAAGCTATTAAAACAGTTGAAATGTTGGCAATGCTAAATATGGTTACAGGAATAGTATGGAAACTTAATATTAAACATTTGATTTTTATACCTTTTTTTGTGTGTGTGGAGTGAGCTAAGAATAGTGCATTGACAAATGAACAACCACCAGTCACTTGTGTACAATCAATGTGAACACGTTTCAATTGTCAGTAACAAAATGATGCTGGCCCTCCAGCTGCCATTTTCTAGGTCGGCCACACCAGACACCAGGACTTAACTCTTGCCCATCCATCAAATTACGCTCTCAGATTTCGCATGCACTGTAGATAAATGTGTAAGAAAGGAAATGGTTTAAAAGCACAATATTATTGCAGACAGACAATGCCCTGAGTGAAATCACATGTGGGTGAGACTTAAGACAGGGCCCTAAACCGGCTAGAAAAAGGAAGCAAGTCACGAACAGTTTTAAGTGGAGGGGTTTGGAAGTCTTGATCACCATTCAATGATCTGCCTTGTCCATTTTCAACACGTGGAAATTGTTAGTGCAAGATTGTAGTTTTAAATAGACCCAAGAATGCAGATGAATGTAGGTTTACAGGACTGACTCATATTCATTCCAAAATCCTACCAAAAAGCTATTAAAGTGTCAAGTCTTCAAACTTTAATCTTTGTTGTTACCTACATGTATGTAATAATATGTGTATACGAGCCATTTACAGCTTTGTAATTAACTGAATTTGGGGATACTTTCTTTGTGCATTTTCACAGTGTACTGAAATGAATGGTGAGCACGTCAATACTTTTCGGTGAATCAGACTTAAATGTGATTGCTGAAGAATACATCCCACTTCGGCATTCATGCTGAAGCCAGCAACAATTGTCCGTGACCTTTAACATGCCTGCTCTCCAAATCAGTGCAGATCGTTAGTCACACGGAGCTTACATTTTAGGACTCGCGGATCCTTCATAGCAGAGGTTCTCCCGGTCTTTCTGCCTGACTCCCCCCCGCCCCGCGACCCCGACCCCGACCCACACTCCCCACCCCCACCCCCCCACCCAGAAACATCACACATGCAGAATGGCCCCGCGTCTGATCTCCAGCTTTCGGGCACAAGCGCCTCCCTTTGCAGCGCGTCTGGAGTAGTTTCTTTTGTAAATTACGCCCTAAGTTGGGGAGGGCCGCGGGCTGCGAGTGTGAGGCGCAGAGGGAGACGCCGCCGCTGAGGTAACCGCCAGGATTGCAGCGCTGACTGCTACGCGGAGCCACGTTGGGGCGTTTTGGACGGAATCCACCTCCACTGCGGAGTTATCACGAGGAGAAGGAGAACAATATGGCCAGGAGCCTGGTGGGAGAAGATAGTGTTACCCCTCCGCAGGCCGCAGCTCCCCGGGTCTACGTCACCGGCGGTGAAGGGGCGCTCGCCCTCGCTAGCTCCGACCCGCCCCGCCCCTCCCCTCCCCCGCCCCCGCGCGCCCTCCCTCCCCTCCCCCACCCCGGCCATCCCTGCCCTGTAACAGGAGAGCATTCTGGAGTCAAATTAGGATTTCTAGTCCCAGACTCAACTTATTACAACTAACTACTGCTCGTGGGGAGTAGGTGAGGTGAAGAAATGAAGTTTTAAGAACAGAAAAATAAGAGTTGAACTTTCAAGGCTACCAGTAAACAACCCCTTCATTTTTAAATGGCCATGTGGCAGAGCCGCTGTTTGAAGTCTTTCCAGCGGGACCTCTGTGACCCTTGATTCAGGACTTAATGTATTGATCCTGCATCTGAACACCCCTAGAGGCATTTACCAGGAAGTTGAGTGACACGCACACGCTACGCCGTGTGTAATGCACACGCACCTGGGACCCCCGAAGGGGTGTCCCCATTTCAGTCCAGATGGGGCGCAGTGCCCAGGTGCCCGCCGGCGGGACCCGCATCCCGAGCACGTCTGTACGTATGGATGCGCGTGTGCGCGCGGAAACGGCCTCCGGGAGCCGGGGCTGCCGCAGCCTTAGACCTTGACGAGGGGCGACCACTGGCCGCTGGAATCGTGATTCAGTGCTATTAGGGGAGAAATTGGCTGTGTCTGAGTCACTGCAAGCCTCCAGACTGTCCCCGCAGTGTGGCAGAACTTTGTGCTGATGAGACAATAGTGGAGTGTGCGTTTCCTACAGGGCAGACCATTCCCGGGCTGGGGGAAGCCTCCGGCCTGCGCCGGGCCGTGGGCGCCTGGCCCCCTCCCCGTGCCGCGCAGCCCCCCGAGCCCGGCCGGCGCCGGGGCCCCCACGGGGCGGACGCGTCCGGGGCGCGCGCGGGCGGCGCGAGGAGGGGGCCGGGCGCGTGGCGGGCCCGGCGCGCCCTCGCGCGTCCCCCGCGCCCGGGCGCAGCTGGCGCGGTCGGTCTAGTGCAGCGCTCGGCTCCGCGCCGCGGGCGCTCGGCTTCACCTTCAGATGCGCGGGGCGTGCGCGTCCTCCTCCCCAGGCCCGCCGCCTCCCCGCCAAGGTAGGGGCCGCGGGCGCGGGGAGGGCTGCGCCGCAGGGGCCGCGGGCAGGCTGTGGGCGCGGGGCCCGGAGCCCCGACGTGCCCCGGACTCTGGTGTGCGCCGCTGGGGGTGGGGGGGAGGCGCTGGGGAGGGGGGTGCGCCGGGGAGGGTCCCCCCGGGCGCGGGGAGGGCTACTTGGCTTTCCCGGTGGGTAGTTGCTCTGCTCTGCAATTCCAGGATAGG
The DNA here is from genome assembly GCF_028885655.2 of Pongo abelii. NCBI lineage: Eukaryota > Metazoa > Chordata > Mammalia > Primates > Hominidae > Pongo > Pongo abelii. The sequence goes on along the minus strand of NC_072002.2, from coordinate 91,609,907 downwards.
GGAAGATGCAACTTCGGGCGGCGGGGCGAGCGCCCGGGAGGTGGTTTTTACCGCAGTGGAGGGGCGGGGTGGGGGCCGGGGTGGGAGCGCGGAAGAGCCTCTGGCTTTGTACACTTCGTCAAAGGCGACGCGGGAGGAGGGGAGCTCGGATGCGCTCTCCATCCATTAGGAGACAAAGAGCAAATTGCCTTACTTTAAAGTAAAACGCTCCGGCTAATGAAGGTGGGTGATGGGGCTGCGGGCCCGAGGAGCCACTTCAATTATTAAGGGTTTGGCGGATGGGATCGATGCCTGTGGGCACCGCGCGCTGCTGCCTAGGGGACGTGTTTGCGTGGAGGGGGGGTGGCCTTGTTTTTTACGGCCCCCTCCCCGGCTACTTGCCAGTCTGCTGGGAGCTTCTAAGTGACCCTAACGTTAAAGAAGTGAGAGGTCCTGGAAGGGAAGTTCGGGCGGGGGTGGGGGTGGGGGCGAGGGTCTGGCACCGACTCGGAGAGGGGTGGGCAGGGACTCCTCGGAGCTGCGCCCCGCCGGGTGCGGGTGGGGGAGGCCTCGGTGGCGAGATGAACCCGGGTGTGTGAAGGAAGAATGCGGTGGGGTGTGTGTGGTTGGGCGGGAGGTGGGGGGAGGCGCCTCCGCTGCCATTTCCAGGGAGAACTAACAGACTGAATAGTTACGATCAGTATTTAGATTAAACCGCCTCAAGTTTTAACGAAACTTTGTATGAATAAGTTTGTTAAATGGCAGCCGAGTGGGGTATTTAAAAGCAGCAGTTTATGTGTGCGGTGAGGAAAGCCAGCGGACCCCCGCAATTAGGGACCAGAGGGAACCAGCCTTTTACCCGAAAAATGTGGGTCTGTAAGTCAGCCCCATCTATTATCAGCGTTAATAAGCTTCCCGCAGCAGACCGGGAGCTCTGGGGGCTGTGTGTGTGTCTTACTCATTCCGCTGATAAAGAGTCACTGGGTCTCCGGGTGTGCAAAGATCAACTTGCGCAGCCCTCTTTTTAAATATATTCATTCTGTGCTTTATTTAATCCAGATGCACAAAAAGCCATTTGCTGCTGCATTGTTGGTTTACATTTTTTTGAAAAGGCGACTGGTGTAACCTGTGGAATTTGAAATGCAAATAAGAGCCTGTGGGAGTAGAGGCAGAACAGATCAGCATTTATAAAGTGGAAAAGATTTAATGTCTTTGAAATCATTGCAGGGGAAGAAACTGGAGGGGGAGTGTGATTTTTCAGGGAGTGAATTGTGACGTCAGGTCTTTTTGGAAAAGATGTTATTTTTAAGGTCTGAAACCCGGCTAGGTGAAGTGCTTACAGGAAAAACAGATTACAAGATTAACATCTGTTAACATGATCGTTTATCTCCAGCCAAAAATAGGTCAGTTCTTTCTTAAGGAAACACGATTGCTGGCGCATGCTTAAATAATAAAATCAAAACGGCGAGTTCATAAATTAGGAACGAGCGTTTGTTACACTCTGCTCTGTGAAGAAACGTTTTTTAATTTCGAGATCAATGGAAGGTCAAAGTCTCTTTTCGATGTAGAGAGCAACTCTTTCCCCTGCGTCGGCCCCCGCCCCCCCCCCCCAACCGCGGAATGACCCCTCCTTCTTACTCGGAGCTCCCTTTCCGCCTCCACTCCCTTGGTTAATTTCTCTTTCCATCCTTTGTGGAAGTACAAAATATATTTAAATGGATATCGTCTGACGCCTCCCTACTTAAAGAAGGCAAACTCTGCGCAGATGGCTAACTTTCAGAGCTCTGCTGTTGTTTTACCATTAAATGAAACGGTAGGGAGGAGAGGAGGAAAAAAAAAAAGGAAACAGCTTTGCGAAGTCTCCCTGCCCCCTGGGCGTGAGTGACGGCTCTGCTGGCCAATCCGCAGCGGCTTTCTCCATCCCGGAGGTAATTTGGGGTGTGAGTGTGTGTGAGCGAGCGCGCGCGCGCGTGCATGAGCCCATGTGTCTGCACACTGAAGTCTGGCCAGCCCCGCGCATCCGCAGGCTTCTGCATTTACACAGATGTGTAATGTAGACGTGGACACGCTTGTATTCGAGTCAGTTCGGCTACATGGGCACGCAGCAGCCCCCACGGAGCGCCTCCCCCTCCGAACGTTCTGTGAAGCATGGGATTTAGAAGCACTTTCAGATTCAGGTCGGAACCTGCAGAAGGGGAAGAAAAGAGGAGGGCTGTGATTGTTTCTCAGCAACTGGGGACTCGAAACGTGCGGTTTCTTCGGCCTTGGTGCCTGGGCAGGCGCGCCCTGGTGCGTTTTTGGTCCAGGTGATGATGGAGCCCACTCGCCCGGGCAAAGCGAACTGAGAACGCGGATTGCGGAAACTGATGTGAACTCGTAAAAAAGTGAAGGGCAGTATGTGTCTTCCAACTTCACATTTTATTTTCTCACTGTGAGTTGCTGCTTAGTCCCTGGCAAATTCTAGAAGGTGAAGCGCTCGTGGCCAGTGAAAGTTCGGCTGCCCACCCGCCTCCTGAACGCTGCGCCCTGGCTGCGTCTGCCCCGCACAATGGGCGTATTCACGGGCACAGCGCGTCACCGGCCACCCTACGCTTGCAGCTGACTTACTGTGGCACCGACTTTCCCAGGAATATCGGTAGTGATGTGTGTGGCTCGCGTAGTACGCACCTCGGGAAGCGTACGGACCCGACCTGAGCCGAGCAGCATCTCCGTGTAAATGTTGGAGACGCGGTGTCTTCCGGGAGCACCGCGGGGTTGCTGCGCTTCTGTACCCACCGGGATGGGGATGATGCAATGGAGAGGTTAAGGACCCACGTGCCCACTTCCTCCCCGGAGACCCCTGCAGGGAGACCCCTGGGAAGGACCTCGTCCATGCGCGGGTGTGCCCGGCCACCAGGCCGCACCGAGGTCACCCGAGGGTCCGTGGGCGACCTTCGTCCTCCCTTTCTGCAGGAACCTAACTGGGTTACAAGGTAGCGTCCGACCCCGCGCCTTCCCTCCCACTCGGGCCATTTCCGCCCCCCAGCCCGAGTTCCACCCGATTCTGCCCCTCCCCAATCTCAGGAGCTGGCGGAACCGGGACTGGGCAGCCCTGGGAGGTGTCGTTGGATTAAATCATTCCTATTTCGGTGTGTCTGAGCAGCAGCGGCGCTGGGGCGCTACTGGGGGACCTGGGGCACGCGCGGCCAGGGGCCGGGGGCGAGAGCGCAGGGCGGCCCTGTGGGCTGGGGGCGGGTCGGGGCGGGGGTACTCACCTGCCCGCCCCGGCGTGGGGGCGGTGGCCGCTTGTTGCTGGGCTGCCAGGAGGAGGGCCGTGGGCGGGGCGGGAAGGGGCGGAGAAGCACGGGGAGGGCCTGGCCCGCCGCCCCCGCCCCCCGGCGCCCGCCCCCCGCCCCCGTCATGTGGAGCGGACGTCACACGCTTGCACTGTAACCCAAGAAGTGAAAGAGACGGACCCACAGCCCAACTTCGCACCATAACAAAGGCGGGGGTCTGTGCGGGCCGGGGGGCGGGGGCGAGCGGGGCGGGCGGGGGGAGCCGGCGGGGGCGGGAGCGAGGCCCGGAGGTGGAGAGAGGGGGCTGCGGGGGGAAGGGCAGGCCGCGGGGTGGGGGGAGCGAGCGGATGGGGGTGTGGAGGGCCAGGGCCGGGGCCGGGGAGGGGGGCGGGTCCGGAACTGGGGTCTGCGCGGGGCTCCGGGCCGGGCCAGGCGGGGGTCCGCGCGGCGGCGTGGACCGGGCTCCGGGGGCCGAGGCGCGGCGGAGGCCAGGTAATTGGTTTCTATTTTAAACTTCACTTTGTTCTGGCGGAGGTGGGGCGGTGGGAAAGGCGTGGCCCCGAGGACGATTACATAAGTGTTCACACCTGAACCGGTCTTGCGCCCGCGAGCGGATTTGGGGTGGGAGTTGGCGGTGGGCACCCGGGCTCGGGGCGCCTCGCGAGGGGCTGCTACGTGGGGGTTTTGTGTCCTGCGTGTGTGTCCTCACAGTGTCTCGACGGTAAAGAGGCCGGGGATGGCTCTGTGGACTGCCTGGGAAAGCCCAGATGTGCCCGTGGGCGTTGGGCTGGCCTTCCAGGGGTGTCCTCTGCGTAACAAAGGACGAAGCCCTCGGACCCTCCGGTCCACTCGTCGTGCTGACTTAACCAGCAAGTCACAAAAGGAACTTTAGTGGGGATCTTCCTTACACATACAGCAGAAAGGCATTGCCTCCCTCAGCCTGCCATGCAGTCTCGAATCTTGATTGAAGGTGATTTAAAAGCTGAGTGATGTACGTTCACCATGGGGCTATGGAGTAAATACTGTTAAAGATAATGACTCGAGTAGATGCAACGGTGGCTAGCCTCCCAAAAGGAGCTTTTTCAGCTTATTTTAAAAACCACCCTATTAATATGATTGAAGTATTTCGGTTTAGGGATGTGTTACTTAAAAGAGCCACGCATGCATGTTATTTGATAGAAACTGGCTACTGCCATGTAAAATAAAAAGAGCTCATTTTATCATTTGTTTGTTCCAGCTTCATTTTCACTTGCATTCTTTATGTTGTCAAGTAACTGTTATTTATATTTACACAGACCAGCCAGAATTAACTATGCTACATACCACTGTTGTGCATGGGTCTGAGAACCCCTCGCCCCCTCTTAGTAAAATTGGAGAGTGAAGTTGCGGAGGAGCCTGCCGTGGTGTGTCAGGGGTTTGAGAGTTAGATTACTTGTAGGAGGACATCTTTAGTTTCACAGGAGTGACCCCCATGGCCATCTTGAATGGGCTCTGGGATGAATTGAACTCTGTGTAAGACCCACAAGTATTTTGGTAATTGAATTTGAATTTCGGTGTGTTAAGGTACAAGCATGTCTAATGTTTTTCTTAATTCATTGGTAGGGCTTTGTTTTCTTACATTTGCTAATTTGAATATACTGAACTACCAGAGCGCATTAACCTTCTAAAAAAATAATAATCCCGGTGGATCTGTAATAAAACTCACCAAGAGGAATGGGGATGCCTCTCTAGAATGAAACACAACACCAAAATAGCAGGTTTAGTAGGTACAGCTTTCAATAATGCAGAGAGAGATGGGAGTTCTGCTTATTTTTACTTCTGAAAGCTTTTATTAGAATAATCTTTCCAAATGGCTTAATATCCTGAAATACACTATATCAAGAACTTTAACTTTGAGAAATGCGTCTGCTATGAATTGTTAACATCCTGAGAATAGTTTACCTCACCAATGTTTTCCCATTGTTATTTGTAAACAACCTTCAGATCTACTAATTTAGGGATTTTATTTTTCCTGGAACCCTGAAGTCCTACATTTCTAACTTTTTTTTTTTTTTTTTTGGTAAGATGTTGTCCCAGAGACCAAAATTGACTGAAGGGAATGAGAGAGGTCTTTGAAAACAGGTCACAATGTGAAAAGCACTTTGTCTCCACTTTCATAAATGAAACTTTTAATTCCATTTACCTAACTTCCCCCTACAAGGAGATATTTGAGTTTTATAAGTGAAGCATTTGATGTGATTAAGTTTAGCAACGTATGTGAAAAAGGAAAGGAGACTTTAAGAATACTTTGAAATGAGGTATACTCCAACAGATGGTTTTCAGTCTTACCAAATGGGGAAAAATGATAATGTGACCTAGCAATTTACGTAGAGTTTAGTCATGGATTATTCTTGAAAAACCAGTACTCAGTGTATTGGGTTGTTGTGGATTTTTTAAAATTCATTTTCCAGAATACGTATTGGTCTTATAATTTAAGAGAAGGAATCTTTTAAAAGAATTTGGTGGGAGTGGTTGTAAGTCTGACTGGAGACTGTGTTTAGAGTTTCAGCTGCATTATACCTTAATGCTGTAGAGATGGAGACTGAAATATAAGCTGACTGCATTCTGCAGCAGGGAGCTTGTCCAAACGTGTGCACTTTCCTGTATAATATGCTTGTTTAAATGTTGAAGACATGCATTATTTTGTTTTGTACTCTATTTCGATTTAGGAGAAAAGGACTTGTGTTAATTACCTAATTAAAAGTGGTATTTTGCTTATTACTAGATTTCCAACTGAAGAAAGCATTGCTATTAAATGTGCAGGAAACACGTATCAGCTTTCTCTTTGGTTTTCAGCTGGCCAAATTTAACTGGAGATGTGTAACTTTCTCAGTGATAGACATGGATTTGATTATTAGTAATAGAACTGTAATGGAAGAAGGTTAAATTTATTTGATTAGGTATCTGCATTATAAATGTTTGAACTTGGAAGTCACATTTCTTCTTCAAAAGCAGACATCTTTAATGCTGTAAATGTTTATACATTTTAGTGCTTGGATAAAGCTATTCTGACACACTCAATTAGTTCTTTCAAAAATGCATCTCTTTGCTGTCCCTCCCCCTCCCCCTCAAAAGTTCTAGAAGCTGTAGGAAAAGTTGAGTTGCCTATCTTACTGAACGTAGTCCAAGGAGTACCCGTGGGTTTGTTCACTGCTCAGGGAGCTGGACGTGTGCCGCTGTGACTTCCTTTGCACATCCTTGCTTCCCTGAATTTGCATTTATTGCCTAACTAGCATCCCGCAAAAAGGCCTTTCCTGGCTGCCTGTGAATTGGCACCTTGGAGCTTCACTTCCAGCATTGTTAATGGCTAAACGTGAAGGACTAATTTTATTACTGCATTTAGCTCACAGGGCCTTGGAAGCGGCCCCTACTCTGTTGTTGGGAACTGCATCTCATTTAGATTTGCATTTTTCAAGTGAATTGTAGTGTCAGGCTGTGCATCCGTTGTGGGGTCTGAGTGGGTGATGGTTGGAATACATCTCCTTGTGTATGAGAGGCACCGAGGGATGTGGAGGTTCTCGGAGGCAGATGGAGGTGGGGGCTGTGGACAAGCCTCTGTTTGTGCAGCAGTGATTATTTGGTTGTTCGACTGTTTGGTTAGGTTCCCTTTGGGCTGGTCGCTAACTGGTGGCATGAGCTGACAGTGTAGCTGTTCTCTTCTTCTCCCTCCCCTCCTGGGGGCTCTCATCCTCAGTCCTTCCACCTGACTGGCCGAAAGTGTAGTGGCAGCAGCCTATTACGGGAATGGATCTAGGGACCGTAGAGGACACGGCATTTTTCCAATTCAAGCGCTGGCCTCAGTTCTCTTTGGTCCCAGGAACCAGTGAGTTTGGGAGTGGGGTAGGACATTCTCTTTGATAGAGGAATGACCTCTGCCCTCAGTTAAGACCACCCTCCCACCCACCGTTGGATGAGAACTATCAAAATCGTTCGATTTTCAGGAATTTGGAAAAGGCACAAACCTATTTTAAGAAAAGAATCATGTCAAATGTTTACATTTATGAATAATTAATAAAATTAACCTTATGGGAAGAGGAGGAAGAAAGAACAACTTTTACTATGACTTTAGAAGGTTTCCTGTTCTTTAAAAAGTATCTTTATTTTAAAATTAATTTTTCTAACTGAAGAATATTTTAGGGGAATGACTTAAATAGCTATAAGGAAGGATATATTTATAGGGGCTATAAATGCATCGTTTGTATTTGAAATTTCTAGTATCCACTACAGTGTATGAAGTGTATTTTAGATGGACTGGTAAAAACCAGCAGTTGCAACTGTCTGTTTTGCATTCCTTATGCTCTGCATCTGGCCACACGTGACTTGAACAGCTGAAGCTTCTCTTTCCAAAGCTAGCGCCATCATCGTGTTTACGTCTAGCCTGAGATGTTTTCCAGTGGTATACATTCGAATTGTAAAGAAGTGTAATTTGTGGCTCTCAACATGCCTTAAAAGTCATTTCCAAAAAATATCTGGCATTTAATCTTTAATTCAAATGGTACTGAAAATTACAAAGCAGGAGTAATTAGAAATGCAACTATTTTTAGAAAGCAAACATGTAAATATATGTTAAGTAATGACTAAAACACAAGCAGGAGAGTAGGAAAAATTATTTAAAAGACAACTATAGTAGGTTTAGATACATCTTACCGTATACTGTATTTTAACTCTATGTTAATTCTGGTAGATTGTATTCCTGTTTCTGTACCTTCCCCCGCAACCTTGGTCAGAAAGTAAATAAAGTCTATAGAATCTCAGAATTTACTGGGCCAAGAAGAGAGATATATCGTATGTAATTGTGAAATCCAGACAGTTCCTCAACTGAGTGGTGAAAATAGGATGAAATCTTGGTGTTTTATTTTCAAGGCAGAGGGAATCTGGTGTTTTTTTTTTTTTTTCCTTCAAAACCAGGTAGACAATGTCTCTCGCCGCCCTGGGGAGTTGCTGGTGCCGGCTCAGCCTCCAGGATTCAGCTGTCCTGTTATTTTCTTGCTTTTTTAGGAGATGGTGTGCGTAGAGGAAGATGTGGTGTTAGTTTTCAGGACACAGTTAAAGACAGGCTTACAAATCAAGGTTCTCTATTAAAACTATAATTTCTTGTTAATGGCTAAGAATTAAAAATTTTTCAGTGCTATTAACACTTGAAGAACTCTCTAATCCCCCACTCTTCCCATGTGAAAGTAAAGGACATTTGTTTAGGAATTTTTTTCTTTGTTTCAGAAAAGGGCAACATGTGTCTGTCTTTGCCATATGGTACTATTTAACCTATATTGCATGAGCTGACAAGACGCTGTGTTTGGGCATTGATTTATTTTAGCATTCGAGAATGTTCTTTGAAATTTAGTACAGTAAATGATGCATTGAAAGTTGTACAGAGAGGTCGTTTGTGGCTTTAGCAGATTCTTTCTCAGTTGATACTTAAGGGTGTAGTGAACAAGTTTCACTTTTTTTCCCCGATACAATTTTTGTGAGAAATAGTTTGCCATTCAATGCTGAGTGACTGTTAATTCAGGAAAACACAGACTTGAATATGAGTAGTTAAGACTTCTGCTGGTCACAAATAAGGCTAAGAGTTGGGCAGGTCAGAAAGAGAAGATTCATTGTTTAGTTCCTGATTATTCTGGTGATTTTAACCTAGAGCAAAAAAGTATGTTTGTTATTATTATTATTATTTTTGTCGTAAATACTTAGCTTTTGTCCCCATCTTTTTTTTTTTTTTTTAAAGAAATGAATTAATGAGCAAATGGACAATCCTATTTAATAGTTCCCCTGAGCTTCTGTGGTGCGGCCCTGGAATTATCTACAGGCAGAACTGAGATGTTTTCACTTAGGCTGTGTTTTGTTTACACATGCTGGTTTGGGGTTTTGGGTAGACCTGTGTTGAATTCACAGGGTGGCTCTTATGCCATGTTGCAGGAATTTATTAATAGGGAACGCCACAGAAGATTCCACCTCCATTTTTAACATTCTGTATGGCTGTCGAGTTGACACCAAAGCAAATGTGTCTCCAGACACCTCTCTTGTTGTCTCAGTCTTGTTAGCTTTAATCATCCTGTTTTCTCTGTTTTACGAAAGAAGTAAACAAATTTCTACTCATCCACATGTGTGTCCCCAAAGCAAGGCATACGTGGACTGAAAGGTGGGCTGGGGCTTTGCTTCGAGAACGTGAGCAAAGAGCGTGTGAGTGCACGTTGCCTTTGGTGATGCATCATTTATATTGACATTATCAGTGACACAGACAGAATATTTTTATGCCAGTTTGAGAAAATACCATCGTTCACATTGATAATCATATTCCCACCAGATTTAGATTAATCACTTCAAAGCTTCTGATGTCTTTAGCATGACCATTAGCATAATGATGATAATTTGTTCCTTTGAGTAACACCAAGCATAATTTAAATTAACGTTATTGTGTTGAGTGCAGTGCAACCCCAGGTGCGTAAGTGGCTTCCTTTTTTTCAAAAATGGCTTTTTACTTTTTAAAATGAGAGGCAAGCAAGATGATCTCATTCCTAAAACCAACTTAAAAAATAAAACACTTAGTGTTAATAAATAAGTGAATTCCTAATGTCAAAGTGCTTGCCGTAGCAACATAAACTTGGGGACAATTCTGTAGAGTCATGGGATTAGTGGTTTAGTGGTAGGATTAAAATTAGCCTCAGTAAATTACCCTGGTGACAGAAAAGCAGAATCTGTTAATGGTTTTACAGGAAGATTGGCTTATCAGTTATTTTCTAGGTTGATGAAAGATTATGGGCTGCTAAGAATTTGAACTTGAGAAAGTAAGGTTGATTTTCCTAATATTTACATATTTTAAAGTGTAGATATTGATTAAAAAAGAAAGTTATTACAGTTAGAATTTGGGATTTTATATGTGTGTGGGAGATGATTTACAAACCAGGTTTTTTGCTTAGCTGTGAACATTAAGGGGGCCGTCGAGAGTGTGTGTTTTGGGCAATCCTTAAATCCTGTCCAGGGGAATAGTAGACCATTTTGGAAAGCATTTTAGACGTTTTGGACCCACGAAAACTCCATTTAGATTCCTACAAGGTGGTAGGTGATGAAACTGCACCTTCTTGGCCCAAGCAGGGTTAGGGCGGCCGCCATTTTAGAGTATGGTTTTATAGCGTTAGGAGTGTTACATTGACTCGGTGTAATGACCGTGAAGGAAAGCATTTGCTTTCATGATTGTTTACATTTCTTTGTAAATTTACATTATTTGTATTTGGACTTGTTTTAGGAGGTTAATATAGAGAATCCTATATGTGTTATAACTGCAGGAAACTTAGAGATGATTTTTGAGTGATTCCTGACATTTTACAGGTACTGAAATGCAGAAAGATTTAATAACTGACCCAAGGGCACAGGAATGGTGCAGAGCTCAAATCCAGGCGTCCTGATTCCCAGCTTAGCCTTTTTCTCCATACACTGTGCTGAATGCACAGAATAAGGGGAGGTGAAAGTCCACTCTGAAAAGGAACTTGGTAAGCATGTTGTCATGCTGAGTTAGCACTGCCAAGTGTGGACCTGGCAAATAACCAGGTGTTTAGGGCAGTGTAGGGAGAGCCCCCCTTCAGCTTTGCCTGGATGCTTAGAGCTTGCTCCACAGAGAAGAAACATGTTGAGTAAATGTTTGCATCTTTCCACGGGGATATCGTGTGAGTTGGGCACTGGACCAGTTGTTGCTGTCTGAGGCTGCTGTCACATGGCAGCGCTCAAGGAGGAACGTGGAAAATCTGATCACCAAAGACCAGGCAGCTGTCTGCGCAGATTCCCAGCCCCGCAGTGGGTGCCAGGATACAGGTTTTCTTGGGAAACCCAATGGTTTTCACCAATAGTAACATATTTTTATAAGAGAGTAAATACAGAGTGTAAGTGATCAACGTGGGATATAGAAAATCCTAAAAGAAAAAAGTCACCAAAAAATCATAGGGAAAAGGGGTCAGAGAAGACCAGGTCAGTTCTGATAGGCGGCTGGGCCCTGAGACTCAACTTCTTAAGCCAGGAAGATGAAATGCGGATGGGCCAGCTGACGGGGGACATTTGGCACTCGTGGGTTCTCAGTGTGGTGCAGCAGATGACCCGTGACAGACAGACAGATGCCGATGACAGACAGATGCCGAGAGGGAGCTTCCCACAGGAGTGGGCAGGGAAGCGGCAGAGACAGAGTGGATCATGGCAGGTGCTTTCCTCTGAGCTCAGCTTTGGTGCCAGTGGACAAGATGGCCACTAAGAGGAGGTGTTGGGGACCCCAGAGAGCTGAACCCAGGGAAGCGTGCATTCTCCTCCTTTCTTTCCAATGGTCAGGTTGGCTGGGTTGAGCTGCGTCTGCCCCGGGTTGCTGTCTGGACCTTTGCAGATTATTAAACACCTCCTGGAGGAGTCTCCACCCCGCCTGCCTTCTCCAGCAAAGCAGGCAGCTGGGCCAGGGAGCAGGTAGTTTTTCTTTGTTGCGCAAGCGCCACTTAAGAAACAGTGGCCTTTGCATCCTCAACATGAGCAAACGTAGCCAACACCCTAGATTTCTTTTCTTAAGAGGAAAAAAGTTAGTAAATTTAGAATTTTTTTTTCTTTTCTTAAGAGGATAGTACTGAGTACTTTTCATTATTTACCCGAACCTATATACTAGGTGATTTTGCTACCTTTCTAGACATTTCTCAAAATAGGACCAATGAAGAAATGCAGAGACTTATTTAATCAGTGTAGTCATTTATGGACTTCATCCTGTAGGCCGTGGTGTGAGGATTTTTGCAGGCTCGTTTGAGTATCTGGTCATTGAAATCTCACTATCTGTATGTTGGTAATAATAGTTGGCTTGTTTCTACCTGTTAAATTGCATGAGGGAATGAAGTGTGCACGTAAGGTCACACGTTAGATACAGACAGATGCTCCCTAACTTACGACGGGGCTACCTCCCCAGAAACCCATCCTAAGTTGAAGATACTGTTAAGTCGGAAATGCGTTTAATACCCCTCAGTCTACTGAACGTGGTGACATAGTCTCACCTACCTTCAGTGCGCTTGGAATGGGTAAATGGTAGCCGATAGTTGGGCAGAAGCACCTGGCAGTGCAGGTCACCATGAAGTACCGATGTCTACCCTGGAGATGGCGGGGCTGCCGCTGCTGGGCCTGTGGAGGGAGCGGCTCACTGCTTTCTGCTGATTGCCTGTGGCTTCCTCACCTGGTAAAGTTGAAAAAGTGTAAGTCGAACTTTCCTAAGTTGGGGACCATCTACAGTGAAATAAAAACAGAAATAAAGAACGGGCAATGGAATAATAGGTCGTGATGAGGGGAAAAGCTGGATCACATATGTACATCTTAGGATTCCCTCCCGTTGGTAGATGTGAACCAAAACTTAGGAGGTGAGCTTTCTGGCACCTAAAACAAAAGGCAAAACATGGCCATTGATGCGTTGCACTGACTCTCAGGAAAAAAATGCATCAGTTCTCCCATGAAGGAAAAGCCTCTTTTAGCATTAGCGCTAAAGTAAACTTCTAAACGTTGACTTTAATACTGGTTGTTTTAATACAGGCTATATATTCTTACATAGACAGTGCCTTCATTAACATTCTGAACGCAAATGCTATCGTAGCTTTTGGAAAGTAGTTTCTTATAGCTACTTTGATACAAAAAGCCAAGGGCATAAAAACAAAATACAAGGTATTGAGAGCTACTTTTTGAATTACTATGACAGTATGATGTAAGTTATCAACATTACTGTTTCCCATTAATAGAAATTTTATTTTCATTACTAATGACTTACGAACTTGAATCAAATTGGGCAAATGCCTCAATAACTGGTTCCCTAAATAAATAGCCCACCAGTACTCATTTCCTTTCAACAAACATTGATCAAGTGCCTACTATGAGCAGAGCATTATTCCGAGTTCTTTATGTGTATTATTTAATATGCACAGGTCTTAGGAAACAGGTAGTAATTCCCACCCCCTTTTACCCGAGAGGACACTGAGGCCTGCACAGTTGAGTAACTTCATCAAAGTCCCATAGCCAGGTTATTAAGCAGCCCACCTTTTGGGCCATCCCCCTGAGTGTCCGACCCTGGTCATGCTTGTTACCATGTGTGGAGTTCATTTCATTTTGGTCTGAGCCATTTGGGATTATGTAGCTTTAGAGATGACACTATGGGAGACCAGTGTTCCTCCACCCTTCCTCTTTCTAGATGGCTGGGGTTTCTGAAGCATCATCCAAGAGGGGCTTGGGACAGGCTGTCTGCCTCTTTGGGGTCCCCAGCCTGTCTATGGGCCTGCTCTGTTCTGAAAATAATCAGAAGTTTTGAGTCATCCATCACAAATGAGAAACTTAAGAGAGTGATCTAAAGAGAATTTGATGCCAAAAAAATTCCTGGGTCAGCTGTAGCCATCCCAGTGAGCTGGTGGGACTTGGTCACGTCCTGCCTCTGACCAGGCTCAGTGGCCTTGGATCCTAGGTCAGCTCATGTGCAGTTCCCATGAAGCCCAGAGGGGCTTAAGCCACACCCTCCTCAGCTCAGAAACCTGGGTCTGTATTTGCAAAACTCCAGGGCAGGGGTCAGCAAACGTTTTCCCTAAAGGATCAGATAGTATTTGATGGGACCTGCCTCATAGCTTGAGAGCAGCCCGAGGCAGCCTGGCAGGGAAGAGATGGACTTTATGGGCACTTGACATTCGAGTTCCATGCCATTCACATGTCGCAAAATACTGTTCTTTTGATTTTGTTTTTAATCCCAACCATTTAAAAATGTAAAAACCAGCCGGGTGCGGTGGCCCACGCCTGTAATCCCAGCATTTTGGGAGGCCGAGGTGGGCGGATCACTTGAGATCAGGAGTTTGAGACCAGCCTGGCCAACATGGCAAAACCCCATCTCTACTAAAAATACAAAATCAATTGGGCGTGGTGGCGGGTGCCTGTAATCTCAGCTACTTAGGAGACTGAGGCAGGAGAATCGCTTGAATCCAGGAGATGGAGGTTGTAGTGAGCCGAGATCATGCCACTGCACTCCAGTCTGGGCGACAAAGCGAGACTCCGTCTCAAAAACAAACAACAAAAAAAGTGTATATGTGTGTGTGTGTGTGTGTGTGTGTGTATGTAAAAACCAGCCTTAGCTCACTGGCTGTACAAAAACAAGTGGTGGGAAGAATTTGGCCCGCGGGCCTGCAGTTCGCTAACCCAGCATTCAAGGGCAGTTTTGCCCAAGAGAGTACCATGCATGCTATGTCTATCACTTCACGTTTTCTAGTGATCACATCAAGAGAGGTAAAAGGAAACACGGAAAATTAATGTTAATGATAGTTTTATGTAACCCAGTATATCCAGAATCCAAAATGTTAAACATGTAGATGACAAGAATTACTACTAAGTTTTTTTTTGTTCTTTTTTTTTTTTTTTTACACAAAATCTTCAGTGTCCCATGTGCATTTTACCTTCCCAGCCCATCCGAGTTTGGGCCAGCCCCACTTGGCAGCCTTATAGGATGGCACAGCTCTAAGGGCGCCCCACCACAAACCGCGGCCAGGTGCCAGGGGTGTGTTAGAAATCTTCAGGCAGGTTCCTCTGTTTCTGATTTCTGCTATTTGTTTTCAAACCAGGACACTAAGGGAAGGTACATTACTTTAAAACTGTCTCTGGGGGATCCCAGCAGTTTAAGGGGAAAGGGATCTTTTTTAATAACCTCAGGCTCTGTCCCAAGTGCTACAGTGGTGGAAGTGTCGGGGTCCTGGGTGTGGAGGGAAGGCGTCTCTTCAGGAGACCACAGGGTAGCCAGGAGGCCAAGGGCCTGACCCTGCCAGCGTCTGCCCCTCTGCACACTCTCGCAACAGAGGGCCCCTGTATTGGTATTTCCCATGTTCCCTGCACCCAGGTCTCCACTTCTGGTGCAGCATTTGATAACTCAGATTTATGAGTTCCAGCATTGTGGGTCTGCAGGAAGGAATCTTGGTGTGGCTGTGAATCTAGTTCCACTTGTGATGTGACTTCTGGCCCGTTATGAATGCCTGTGCATCTTCCCTCCATCTGTGGGGTGAAAGGGGAAGCCAGCCTGCCCCAAGGGTTAGGAGAGGACCATGCCCCAGGGACACCTTTGGACAATGGGGAGCTGGAACCTTGTGCAAAGGATCACTCACAGAGCAGGCAGAATTGCAGACGCAGACTGACTTGCCGGCAGAATTTCAGAAAACAGAAGGAAATCATGATGGATTGAGTTTATTCTTTTCCCGAACAATTTCTGTTGTGGCTTGCTGAGAGAATGTGGCCCGTGTTCACAGGGACGTTCTGTTCTTTAGCAGCAAGAGCTGGAACGACTGTTGACCATTTTACCTGCCCTGTAGGTGCAAGTCAAGGCCCCTTTTATTCAAACATCCCAAAGTCATGTGACTCTTAAAATCGCACCAAGGGACTTGGTGGACAGACTGAGGTATCCTGGTGATGATTGTTCCAGGTCTGTTCTGAGAAGGAACAAAAAGTTTTTCTCTTCCCAAGTGGATTTGTTTTTTTTTTTTGGACAGAGTCTCACTCTGTCACCCAGGCTGGAGTGCAGTGGCGTGATCTCAGCTCACTGCAACCTCCGCCTCCCAGGTTCAAGTGATTCTTGTGCCTCAGCTTCCCGAGTAGCTGGGATTACAGGCGCACACCACCATGCCCAACTAAACTTTGTATTTTTAGTGGAGACGAGGTTTTGCCATGTTGGCCAGGCTGGTCTTGAACTCCTGACCTCAAGTGATCTGCTTGGCTCGGCCTCCTGTAGTGCTGGGATTATAGGTGTGAGCCACCATGTCCAGCCCCACAGCAGATCCCTGAAGTGAAAAGCTGTAAACTTAAGCATTTTAATAAACTTTGATACAGAACTGAGTGTACTGAAAGCATGTTTGAAATGCACTCATTTTTCTGCTTTTGAAGTTTTGAATCGTGAATGTATATATATTCTCTGTGTCATCTAATAATAATTTTACATTCAGCCTATAACCTGTGTAAGGGATTTGTTATTCCTATTTTTTGTAGATTAAAAAATTGTTTAGAAAAGATAATTGTGATATAATTCATTTCGGTGGATGTTATTTGTATTGTATATTAAACCTTAAGCCTTTTGTTCATAATTTGCTGCATTTTAGTTTTGCTAACCTCGCAATATAAACAAGTTTACAAAACATAGAAACTCTTAACTTTGCTTAGGGTTGAGGAATACCTGGAGTGAAAACCCCAGACAAAGTTAATTTATTTCATACATCATTATTGTAGTCGTAGAATAGCAACAAAATGCCCTTCCTGTTGAAGAATGAATGTTTTATTGAGATGATGGTTTTACGTTATCTCCCCTCCCTGCATTCTTCATCGATGAATTTGTCACTCTCTTGATGAATCTGTCACTCTCTCATTTGTCCTGAAGATCTCAAATATGATTGTTGGAGTAGAAGTTAGTACACTTTCTGCTCTCCACCAGAGTTTACAAAAACACTTAAGTTTGGGGCTTTTCACTTAGGAGATCCATTGGTGGGAAAGATAACCTCTTTTTCCCTTCAGAATAGATCTGGAACAAAGTGTAATTCATCAGCCCTTTTTAAGTAGGTCGTTTACATATAATAATTAAAAAATGGATATAACAATACTGGTTCAGAAAAGCTGTTTCTCAGAAGGAAGAGTGAAGTAACTCAAAGCAAACCAAACTCCTTTAAGAAGATGCTTCTTAAAGGAGATGAGAATTAAATGCAGTGTAATGAGTTTGCATTCCTTCGTTTCAGCAGGTTTTTTTGTGTTATTTGTGTCTTATTCCCATGCTACTGGGAATTACAATGAGATAAAAAGGAACCCTTTACAGTGGGCCATTTTGTGAGTGCTTGAGAATGTGTGGGGTGGTCTGGAAGCCAAGTGGAAGGGGAAATGTAGGGGGTTTAAAGTATAAAATTGCAAGAGAATCACATTTTGTTGGTGTATTTAAAAGTGCCACAAAGTAAGCACAAAAACCTGACCTTGTTTTTCCCGGACAGAACGAATCTCGCCTTTTGTCCCATGTGTCTTGAGACTGCTGTCCAACTCAATTTTGTCACATTTTCAAGGCTAAGGCAGAGTTAAATTGCTTCCTCATTGTGGGGCTGGGTCCTGTTCTTGGAGGTGACACTTCAGGTTACCTGTTATTCCTGCTTGTGGATCTGATGTTCAGAGCAGCAAGTTTATTATTTTCATGGAGGGTCAGTTTTCATGCTTGCTATATTAGTCACTGAAATGCTTCTTTTGATAGGTCAAATGATATTGAAACAAACTAGAATTCTGTTTCCTGTCTGACTTGTGGAATTGCGGTATCAGTGTTCGGAAAACTTATCAGACTTTTGAACATAAGATCAACTAGCATTCAAGTAGAATTACAAAGTCCAAACGATATGACTCAGCTGGGATAAAAAGTGTTGTTTTATCTTTTTTCTGTTTCAGTGACTCAGCAAAAACAGTGCTTTGGACATACACAAATGTAGGCAAATGAATATTTCTGCATAAAGGGAAAATGTAGACCTTTACTTTTAGGACGACCGTTTGTTGGTGGACCGGCCCAAAATTGTTTTCAGAGTTTTGCAAATCCACCTGAGTCTCCACAAGTGCAATTTCATCTGTGGGTTCTTCTCTTGAAAGTGATTTAAGCCTCCGTAGCAAGTCACCCCGCACCGGCATACATCTGGGGGGCTCAAGAGCTTAGGCTGTTTCTATCAGTCATGTGAAATTTATAGTTGTTCAGTTGCCTACAGTTCACTTAGTCAGGTGGGACCTCAGTATTGCAATAAATGAAGGTGTTCTGATTAAAACATCCCTTTCTTAGACAAACCATGACTGGTTTTGGAGGTTAGTAGAAAACTGACACAAAACTACGAGCTTACATTTAATCACTTGGCAGAATTTCTTTCATATTCATTTGACCACTTTGTTTAATATGCTTTAAGATGTCTGAAGTTGGAGCTTAGAATGTACACTGTGTCCTACTTTTAAATGAGAGGAGTTACAGTAGCTGAGAACAATCCTGTTCCCTGTCCTTGCAACTCCTGGATGTGGACATTTTTTTTGCTGGGAAGTGAGTTGATCTGAATGTCATTCTTCCAGGGAATTAATATGAAGCTACCCATTTTAATTACTGAACCAGAATAAAACATTGACAGCTGGCACTGAAGGCCTTACTGTTTGTTTATCTTGTATAAGGGGTCAAGATAGAGGCACTTTGCTTTTAAGACATATACAGTGATTTTTCACAAAATGGTGTGAACATGTAGCACCTTTCTTTTCATACTATAAAAGGAGATGATGGTTGTGGAACTCACTGCAGATAACTCATTACTTGGTTTTCCAACCACAAATTTGTGTGGGTAATTTAGTTAGAGCCAAATACTCAGGGCAACATTCTCCTTGCCCAAATTAAACCATTTCTTTTCAGATAATTGTACAAAATGCATAGTTTATACATGACAAAGTCTTCATCATCTTGGCCATCGAGATATTTACAGTCGAAAGAGGAAATTGCATTTTGAGGAAAAAGTGTGTGAGATGTTTCACAACATGAGTGCAAGTTTATTTTATGCAAGCTACTATTGAGCGCCTGCTCTATGCCAGTCACTGTATTAGGCATTTAAATACATTTGCTTGGTGAATGTAGTAAGATCTTTAAATATATACATTTTAAAGAATTTAAAATGGTACAATGTTCTCTGAGTTTTTCTGCAACTATTTTTTTTTTTAATTTTGCATGACATTTCAGTGTATTCTCTTTAAGGCATGTGTAGGGTGCTGTTGTGTGTACACACCCTCAGTGATTTCCAGATGCCCAGTGCCCGGTGTGGCCAGAGCATGGACCCACTGGCACAGATTTGGTCAGTGAGCAGCCAACAGGAGGTGCCCGTGTGTGCCAGCTGGCTACCGCCCTGTGGAGCCGACTTTCTTTGTCGTGTCTCCTGTTGGACATTTGGGCTGTTATCAGCTTTCTCTTAGCGTGCAGGGAACTTTTCTGATACACGACTTTGTGCACTTGTGGGAATATTTCTCTAGGATAAGTTCCCTGAGGTGGAATTTTGGGGATGGAGGGGCATTTTAATTGACAGATACTGCCAAATTTACCAACAAAGATAACAAAGTACCATTTTACGTTCTTTGCAAAACTCAGTGCTTTCTCTTTGTCAATGCTTGATATTATCAATCTTTTAAGTCTTGGCCAACTTAATAGAGGAAAATACCATTGCATTTTAAAAATTGTGAGTGATTATGAGGATTTCTTAATGTTTATTGCTCATTTTATCTGTCTTGTGACTCACCTGTTACTTCGTCACATTATCCAGTGAAGTTATTCATGATTTGTTGATTTATAAGAACATTTTGTTTGTTGGGGATAATAGTCTTTTGCTGATGAGTTACAAATATCTTTTTGGGTAACTTGTTTTGTATCTTCCATCACATATGTTTTCCAGATACGGAAACATTCAGGTAGCCTATATATGTGAGTTTTTTCTTAAAATGTGTGAAAGATTTCAGATGTGGGCTTGACTCATCTCTCACATTTGGGTGGGTGGAGGAGAGAGCTCTGGTTTCTTGCTTAAATATTGGTCTGTTTACTTTTTTTGTCCCTGAGTGAATTTTGGACAGTAAGATTTTATTAGAAAATTATTTTTTTCGTCCATATTAACAAGTGTATTAACCTAGAGTTTGAAAAAATTGTATGATTTTTTAAATTTTTCATTCTGTCTGTGGTTATTAGACCTAATTTCCCCCCAACCCCTTTTTTCTTCATGATTAGGCCAGCTAGTTATTTATCTCATTCATTGGGGTTATCATAGAGCCAATGATTGATTTTGTGAATCAGTTTTACTGTAGTTTTTCTTATTTGTTGTTAGTCTTTAAAATTCAAATTTAAGAGTTTTATTATATTTATGTTACTGGTTGAAATGAGTATTTATTTTTAATTATTGTAGCAAGTAATTGAATTTTATTTTAGCTTTCTTGTGTACCATAAATTTTGGCACTGGTACTTTGAAGAGAGTTTGCAGTTTCACTTTGATTTCTTCTTTGTTTCAGGAATTGTTACAGAGAGTTTAGAATTTTCCAAATGGCCGAACTTCTGTGAGTGTTGTTTTTGTTTTTGCTTGTTAATTTTTAGTGTCATGGTACTGTATTATGGAGCTCCTGGGACCTGTACTGTTTCGAATTTATGGAACTTTTGGAGCCTTCTTTGTGGTTAATATGGAGGCATTTGATGTTCTATTGCCAATTTAGCAAAATGGCAAATTGTGGAGTGTGATACTCATATATTAGATAAGACTTACTTTATTTTTCAAGCTGTCTATTTCTTACTACTTTTGCTTACTTAATCCGCCATGCTTACGAGAGATTTGCCAGTTCTTCCAGATCATTTTTCTCTGTTTGTCTTTCCAGGTATTCACTGTAGCTGTTTCTAAATGCATTTTATTCTGTGTTTGTGTTATTCTGTGTTTTTTGACTTAAAAGTGTAGTATAACTACAGCTGGGGGAGGGGTGCTTTCCTGTAATCCCAGCTTCTTGAGAGGCTGAGGCAGGAGGATTGCTTGAGCCCAGGAGTTTGAGGCTAGCCTGGGCAACATAGTAAGACCCTGTCTCAAAAAGAAAGCCACACACACACACACACACACACACACCCCAGTATTAGGACAATTATATCTTCTTTGTGAGTTCTACTTTACCCTTTATGATTATAAGATAGCTACTTTTTTTTTTTTGTTTTGAGGTGGAGTCTCGCCCTATTGCTCAGGCTGGAGTGCAGTGGTGCAATCTCAGCTCACTGCAAGCTCTGCCTCCTGGGTTCATGCCATCCTCTTGCCTCAGCCTCCCAAGTAGCTGGGACTACAGGTGCCCACCACCATGCCTGGATAATTTTTTGTATTTTTAGTAGAGACAGGGTTTCACCGTGTTAGCTAGGATGGTCTCCATCTCCTGACCTCGTGATCCGCCCGCCTTGGCCTCCCAAAGTGCTGTGATAACAGGCGTGAGCCACCGCGCCCAGCCAACTACTTTTGTATAATTGCCTTTTTTGACCGCACATTAAAATTTTAATGGTATTTTTTTTCCATGTTGCTTTTGTTTGTTTTCTCTACGTGTCCAGCTTTTCTGAGTTCCTTAGTCATAGGTGTTTTTTTTTTTTTTTTTTTTTTTGCAGAGAGCAAATAGTCAATTTAATTTTTAACCCTATCATGGAGTCTTTTTTTAAATAAGTGAGTTTATTCCATTTATATTTATTTCTGAAACTGACTTACTTGGTCTTCTTTGCTAATTAAAGAAAAAAAACTTTTGTGCTTCCTCGCTTTTTCTTCTTTTCTCTTTATTGGAATATGAGTTATTTCTTGTCCTTTAATTATTAAAATCAGAAAGCATATAGAAAGCATATAATGCCTTTGGTTCCACTAGTGGCTGTATTTATGATGTTTTCTTAAAGCTGTATTTCTTAATGTATCAACATCAGTAGTAATACAATTTGACTTCCCCTTTGGGAAAGAAGTTAGAACACTTCTATTACCTTCCTCTTCTTTCCCCATCTGCTCCCCCTCCCCACATTGCTATTGTCATTCCTTTTTTGGCTGTTTTTTTTAGTCTATTAGTGTTAATTTATTATTTTTACATGACATAGTTTTTATTTCAAGACATGTAAGGATCGCATGTTTATTTTATGTGTAGATCACAGTTATTTGGATGTAATTCTATTTATATTTATTTCCTTACTGGATTTAGTGATCATTGCCAGATTTTATTATTGCTTTTTCTGCCTGTGAGGCCTTCATTTGGAGCCATCCTGTTTGACCGGATGACCTTTCCAGGTTGCTCTTAAAGGACTCTGGTGAGGACACTGGTCCTTATGGAGGAGTTAGCCTGAGCTGGGTGAGAATCCAAGCAGCAGAAAAGTGGGTCAGAGCCCAGGAGAGCTAAGGAAATTTCATATTGCTGAAGCCAGAGGTGCATACACGTAGGTGTTCACACGTGTGAGCGCACGTGTTGCAAGTGCATAGGTGTGTAAGTGTGCCTGAGTGTGTGTATACAGACACATACATGCACATGTGAGTATACACTCGTGTAAGCGCGCCTGTGTGTAGGTGCACGTTTGCAAGTGTGCCCGTGTAGTGAGCCTGTGCAAATGCACACACGCACATGCAAGTGTCTAAGCATGCACATGCCTGTCAGGGATGGCAGGGGTGTCTGGGTGATAGCCAAGAGCTGATGTTTGAGAGGCCGTTAAAGACCACATCATCTTGACTGTGAATTGTCTTGAGGAATATGGACTCCATCCCAAGGGCAATGGGAGGAGATGTTGTGGAGGGTCCCTCAGCCAATCTGCGGCAGGGAGGAAGCGTCACAGGCCAGGGACACTGACCAAGGGACCGGCAGGAGGTTTCTGAAGGGAAGATGGTTTGATGGTTCAGAACAGGAAGAGGATGGAGCTCTGGGCTAGATTTGTGACTGGGAAACTGGAGCAGAGTGCCCTGAATCTGACTTGGTTCATGCTGGAAGGTCTCGAGTCTGTAAGACTTGGTCATCTGCTGGGTGAGTTGAGAGGCAGGGAGGGTGCAGGGCAGCTGTTGTATTCCTGGGTAGGACTCTGCAGGGACACAGTCCTAGTGGGCATGATGTCCTGGAGCAAGACATCCAGGGTAGACAGTTTGGGTGGGGCTGGAGTCCCAGAACAGCTTCCATCTGCTGTGGGTGTCTTGGGGACACCTGCAGTAAGATAGGGATCTTAAGGTGTTTAGCCTCCATGGAGTGGCAGCATGACTTCGTGCTGGACCTGGCTCCTGGGAGAAGTCGGCTCCAATTCTGGGATCCTCCCGTTCAGCGATGTGACAGGATCTAGTGAGGCCCCGACTGGTGCCTGGCTGAGGCCCAGCTGTCCTGTGTGGAGTGTTTCTACCAGTGGTGGCCTCTGGACACCAGAAATGCTGTTCACATGGGCCCACTGCAGGTCAGAGAACTTCTGAACTGGAAAAGGCCTCCCAATTTCTCCATTACAAATGACACATTTCACAGATGGGAAAAACGAGGGCCAAGAAGAGAATGACCCATCTAACGCCACTTGTCTGACCAGAGAAATGAGAGTTGGCCCAGGAATCAGTCCGTGTCTGGGGTCGCTTCCCTCTCTTGCCAGGTGTTAGAGGTGATTCAAGAGCTGCAGCAATCCATTCTGTCACCTTTTTGGGGAAGAAAGTAAGGCAGAAAAGTCCCTGAAATAATACGTCTTTTTTTTTCCTGTGTGGAGGATGTGGAGGGTTTGCTCAGTATAGTAATCGTCTGAACGGATATGCCAGATATGCATACTTTTAGAATTATTCCTGACAAGTTTTTCATAATACCATCTTTATTTGTGTTTCTTATTTCTTCTGCCCAACAGATTGGTGAGGAATACTGTAAATCATATTTTTGATGTAGGTAAAAGAAAGTAACTGAAAGGTGTTTTTAAAAAATTAATCCACTTACAAAAATATCTTTGAAGAAAGAAAACTGCCTAGGAAGGAGAAAGGAATAGAAAAGAAATTTTAAAAATCAGGTTTTTGTGGAACCGTTTTTCTTTTTTTTTTCTCAGGCTCCCGAGTAGCTGGGACTACGGGTGCCTGCCACCACGCTGGGCTAATTTTTATTGTATTTTTAGTAGAGACGGGGTTTCACTGTGTTAGCCAGGATGGTCTTGATCTCCTGACCTCGTGATCCGCCCGCGTTGACCTCCCAAAGTGCTGGGATTACAGGCGATAGCCACCGCGCCCAGCCCTGTGGAACCGTTTTTAAGTGCAGGGCAAGACTTACAGTATGTAGGGATTTATAGAAAATCATAGATAAGAAGTCCTTAATGAATTAGGATAGAACTTCAGTGCTTTTGGCCAAGAGTGGTCGTAAAATGTTTGTAACACGAATCAAATGGAGTAAAATTCTCAGAATAAACCAGAGAGCACAGAATAGGGTTCGTATGGAATTTCCAGTCAGGAAGAAGCGGAACATTCCAAAGGTCATTTATATAAGGGCTCCTTGGATCCGAACAGTGCAGTGTCCGTTAAATGTTGCATCTAAAATAACTTCAGCTTGGAATTTCTTAAGCAGTTAGTGCAAAAAGAGTAGCTCTGTTAAAGCATACTTGTGTTGGGTAGAAATATTCCCTTAATGGAAGTTTTCTGTATATATATGAATTAGAATTGTATCCTGACCACTTGTGATTTGTTCCAGATCTAAGTTAAAAGTTGGGGGGAAAACTCCAAGCAAAGGGAAACTGCGCATTTGTTGGCTCAGATAACTCAGCAGTTAACGTGAATTGTCAAAGCTGGGTAATCCACAAACGGGCGGTTCCAAATCTGAGAACGTGAAAACTGGCTGTCTCATCTAGAAAAATTCGTTTTGGTTTGTTTTGTTTTTAAACAGTTTATGGATTCTGGTGATGACCTCTGACATCCTTATTTGGGATAATACCATTTAAAGATGAACATATTTCATGCAGTTTTAACAGTAGATTATTTACTTAACAATGCCTTATAAATATTATCTCATTTATATTTTGTAATGATTTCCTGAGTACAATTTTAAGGCATTTCAAATGATTTTAAGCATTTAAAACATATACTTTTTGTTTTGTGTTTTTTATTGTGATAAAATATATGTAACATAAAGTTTGCCATTTTAGCTATTTTTAAGTGTACAGTTCAGTGCCTGTATTGGTTTTTTATAATTAATGAATATTAGTTGAAAGAAACATGAGGCAGCTCTGTCTGCTTTTCTGAGTACAGTGGTTTAACCTTTCAGATTCCAGGACTTTCTAACAGAAGAAGATAAAAATAGAAAATGAAGTTTTGATTTAATCCTAACATTAAATTATATTTTTAAAAATATTAAACTTTTTGGTCAGAAGACTAAAGTTACCATAATTTCTTTTATCTAAAAAGTGAGTCTCCTCCCTTATCCCAACCCAGTAATTTTAATTTCTTCTTACACTGAAAGAAAGCTCTTTTATCCTGAGTGCAGTAGTGGAAACTATTACTAGGTCTTTGGTTATTTCAATGTAGAAAGGAAAATACGTAACCTAAAATCATGAGTGCCTTCTTTTAATTGTCCATTTTGTGGAATGTATACATTCAGAGATATTTATTAAAACTTATTTTTAAAAAGTGCTCTAAATATAAAGATTTAATGAGTGTGGCTTTTTTAGTAATATAAAAAATAGGACTGCAAATCCTTAATAATCATATGTTTGGGGTGTAATTTTGGACTGGTGATTTCACCACACTGCACAGTTGACTAATTTTATATTTTGCTGGGAGAAGGCAAAAACTTTCTTCCAGTAAAGGGAACATTCGCACACCCTGATTTGACTACCTCGGTTATTTATATTCAGGCGTACAGAGCTAAACATGTAGAAACATCATGACTTCATTACAAAAACCAAAACTATTCAAGAATGAACGTTAAATGCCTTTAAAATCGGGCTGGGAAGTTGGAGACATTAGAACTCTTCAGACCTGGAGGCTCTCTCCAAGTGCTTCTTTGTAGCAGTGTGGTTTAGCGGTTCAGGACCTTCCATTGTTGAAGGACATATAATATACAATGGAGTGATAAATAAAGTCCTTGGAACAAACACTCTGAGGACTAAACAAGGAACTGATGGGGAAGATGGCTCAGCATTTTAAGTTACTCCTCTCAAGTGAGAGTTTTCAGGGATGTCAATTTTTTGGCTTCCCTGGGCCACGTTGGAAGAAGAGGAACTGTCTGGGACCACACATAAAAGATTCTAACGCGGCCGGGCGCGTTGGCTCATGCCTGTAATCCCAACACTTTGGGAGGCCGAGGTGGGTAGATCACTTGAGCTCAGGAGTTTGAGACCAGCCTGGCTAACATGGCGAAACCTCGTCTCTGCAAAAAATACAAAAAAAATTAGCTGAGTGTGGTGGTGCACACCTGTAGTCCCAGCTACTCGGGAGGCTAAGGTGGGAGGATCGCTTGAGTCCAGAAGGCAGAGGTTGCAGTGAGCCAAAGTTGCACCACTGCACTCCAGCCTGGGCGACAGAGTGAGACCCTGTCTCAGGAAAAAAAAAAGAAAAAAAAAAAAGACACTAATGATAGCTGATGAGCCTAAAAACAAACAAACAAACAAACAAACAACCTCATAATGTTTAAGAAAGGTTATGAATTTGTGTTGGGCTGCCACGGGTTGGACAAGCTTGGACTTTAAATTGCCCAGAGAGCGAGTGTGATTGTTTTTCTTACTAGACGAGCACGGGGCTGCTCCAAATCACAAGTATTGTAGGACACTGCCAATCTTAATTTTGATATCTCTAATTTCAGATAAACATAAAAAACACATTTCTGTGTACATAGAGAGCAGAAGTTCTCTATTTCTCAACCTTTTTGATCCATCAGAGCCAGAGAATCTCCTGGGGTGCCTTGAGTGGCCTGAAGTGGTTAGCTCACAGATAGGCACGGGCTGGCTGGGGTGTGTTGGCTGCTGCAGGGAGTCCCACAAGGCCGTCCGTCGCGCGCTGTCCGTGGGGAGGTCTGGAATACGCCGCAGCTACTCTTGCTTGCAAGGCTGCCCGGGATGACAGTGGGAGTTAGCAGTCGGCAGATAGTGAGTGGAAGAACTCATTTCTGTCCTTGGTTTATTACTTTATACTTATATGTAGCTGCCCTGAGGGGGATGGGATGCATGTAGTTATTCAATAACTGGACTTGAATTTATTTGGTAAAAATAACTCAGGAATCGAATGGGCTTACAGTTTGAACATGCCTGCAAATGCAGGAAATTGCTAAACTTCTACTTTGAAAATGAGGCAGCTCGTGTAGATTGCAACATGTTTTTGAGGTGTGGCCTTTGAGTGGGCTGGGGCTGTTGTCTTTCTCAAGATCCCAGTTAGGTAGGAGCAACGGGGACTCTGCTTTGGTTTGGACCTCCCCACCACCAGCCTCCGAAGCCTTGTCCCTTCCTTGACCGAGCACTTACCTGCAGCCTCTGGGAAAGCCCAGCACCTGTGGACGCTGTAATTCCAGCACTGCCCCCGAGGTGTGCTGAACATCTAGTTAGGGTGAGAGAGATCTCAGGGCAAAGCGTTTGCCCAAATCATTTCCTCTCTGGGACAAGAGACACGCAGGACTTCCTGCCAGCCCAGAGGGGCTGTTGGCTGCAGGTTCAGCGAGGCCACGGCTGCCTCTGCCTGATTTTACTTCCCAGAGGCCAGCATCTCCTGGGTTTTGCCTCTGGGGCCCCCCTGCCTCCCAGGGCCCTTTGCCTGCACCTCTGGGTCGTCCTTCCCTGTGAGGCTGCAGAACCAGGGTCCTGCCCCAGGGCATCCCTTCCTGTGTTTGCTCCCCACGTTCACAGCCCGTGGCATCACCACCATAGACTCTAGGTCCTGGTGATATCCTGGTGAAGGGATTTCTGTGTCATCCTGTCTCCTGTTGTGTCAGCTGTGCGTGTCCCAGCAGGGATGGCCCTCGTGGCCCCTGTGCACGTCCAGGGTCCCTTCTCCACTTTTCCAGCCGCCACCGTAGGCACGTGTCCCCACTGGGTGTCTTCCCTCACACCCATCCCAGGCTTGGCAGGCAGGCACCACTGCGTCCTGTGTGCCACGCTGTCTAGACAGCCTGTCCACAGAGCGCCTTTCTCCTTGACTAGATCTCCTGGAGATGTGCGGCCCCGGCACCTGCAGGGAGCACTTGGGTCTGGCCGTGCCAGCCAAGTAGCCTCTTTGGTGTCCCTGCCGTCCCACCTGGCTTGGTCCTTGTGGGCCTCACAGATGCTGGTAGCCTGGTGAGCGTGCAGAGCCTCGGCCTCCGGGCCAGCATCCCGTCCACGTGGCAGCATGGGTGCACCATTATGGGAGTGGGGAACTGACAGAGAGACCTGAATGCTGTTCTCAAGGGGCAGGAGGTCCTGACGCTCCCAAGGGAACGGAGTCTCTGGTGCAAGGGTCCTCCCTGCACCGCTGCCTGCCTGGAGCATTGGAGAGTGAGGTGGCCACCCGGGTGGGGTGGAGTCCATCTGTGAGAAGCACTCTAGCAGTAAACCCAGTAATTAGTGTTGTGAATCAGATCTCTCCCAGAGCCTGAATTAACATCGCTCCCAAGGGAACGTGATGGTTTCCAGTATGGCTTAGACCTTCGCCCAGGGACGTTAGAAGTAGGGGGAAGAAACAGTTGATCATCAGAAAATGCATCGAGAGGACTGCTTGGGGCCTCTTTAAATTGAAAATGGTGTGTCTCTGCCCAGCAGAAGTTTGAACTGGGAAGTGTGTTGAACAGAAGGGTTTCGGTGCAATCTAGGCGTTCCTGGGATTTCGCCTTTGCTGTCCCAGGAGCCCATCTGGGAGCCTGTGCTGCGCTCGGGTCCTTCTCCCAAGTCCCTGCTGGTCCCTGACGGCTCCTTGGTCCGTCTCTGTTTTCGTGACCGTCACACTTCTGAGGAGGACTGGCCGGGTGTTTTGTGGAACCCATAAGCTCCAGGTCCTGGTGACGTCCTGGTGCAGGGACTTCCATGCCCTCAGTTTGGGTTCTTGCGTGTTTTCCGATTGGTTTAGCCCAGGGTAATCGTTCCCGGGAGGAAGACCCGCAGGGGAGAGGCCCTTCTCATCACAACACATCAGGGGTTGGTCTTGTAAACATTTACTCGTATGATTCGCCTCTTTCCAGCCCTGCGTTTGTCTGTTATTGGTTAATACATCTGAAAGTAAAGGTATAAAGTTTCTTCCCTGTCTGTGCCTGCATCCTGGAGCATTTCTCCCGTGTGCTGTCCAAGGACGCTGCAGGGTCAGCCTTTCTCAGACACAGATTGGCCTCCTTGGCCCAAGGGAAATAGATTTTTAAAAAGGCCTCTTTCTCCTTTGAGTTTCCTTGACTAAAGAATTTCTCCTCTTCTGCTGTCGAAGAGTAGGATCTTTTCTGTTTCTTCTGCCCTGTTCCACCTGTAACTGCCAAATCTGAAGTTGGTGTCCAAGGGCAGGAAAGCATCTCTGGACGCACATAACCCAAAACCTTGGTCTCAACTCCTGTGGCCTGTCGAAGAGGGGAAACTAAGCCAGAAAATAGCTTGTGGTTAGTTTAAAAAACTGACACATGTTGAAGACACAGTGCCCAGCAGATAGTGTGGATGACCACACCGTTTTGGTGCACGATGCATGCCAGCCTTGAGCTGCGCGGCGAGCCCTGGGCCCTGGCAGCTCTGGAGCCCCTCTGGCGGCTCCCCTCGAGGTTGCCTGAAGGTGAGGAGGGTGGAGCTGCCCTCATCGGATGCACGGCTGTATCCCTGGGGTCGCATTCCAGTAGTTTCTGTGCATCACTAAAGATACTGGGGCTCTAGCATCCATTCCCACTTGGGCTCCTCCAACCGCATAAGGCTCCCATGATACATCCCCCATCCTTCAAAAGATGCCTTGACTAAATCATGAAAAAAAGGAGACTTTTTAACCTTTCCATAAGTGAGATGGCCAGGCTGGGGGTGCCAAGAGAGGCCCTGCAAGTCCAGGAGGCCACTGTCCCCGTTTGAAATGACAAGGCTGGGGGTGCCAGAGAGGCCTTGCAAGTCCAGGAGGCCACTGTCCCCGTCTGAAATGACAAGGCTGGGGGTGCCAGGGAGGCCTTGCAAGTCCAGGAGGCCACTGTCCCTGTCTGAAATGACAAGGCAGGGGGTGCCAGGGAGGCCTTGCAAGTCCAGGAGGCCACTGTCCCCATCTGAAATGACAAGGCTGGGGGTGCCAGAGAGGCCCTGCAAGTCGAGGAGGTCACTGTCCCCATCTGAAATGACAAGGCTGGGGGTGCCAGAGAGGCCCTGCAAGTCCAGGAGGCCACTGTCCCCATCTGAAATGACAAGGCTGAGGGTGCCAGGGAGGCCCTGCAAGTCCAGGAGGCCACTGTCCCGTCACTGCGCATCAACCCTGCCTTTCCACATAGGTCTGGGGGCTCTGCACCTTTGTCTCCATGACTCTTGGGGTTTCCGAGCGATGCTTCTGAGATTTCTGAATGCCAGCTTGAGACGGCAAAGGCCCCAGTCATGCCACGCTATGTGTGTATCCCACTTTTTTTTTCTTGAGACTGAGTCTCACTCTGTCGCCCAGCCTGGAGTGCAGTGGCGTGATCTCAACTCGCTGCAACCTGCGCCTCCTGGGTTCAAGCTTTTCTCCTACCTCAGCCTCCCGAGTAACTGGGACTACAGGCACACACCACCACATGCCACATTTTTAATGTACCTTTAGTACATTAAAAATTTTTAATGTCCAAAAAATTTTTTGTATTTTTAGTACAGACGGGGTTTTACCACGTTGGCCAGGCTGGTCTTGAACTCCTGCCCACCTCAGCCTCCCAAAGTGCTGGGATGACAGGTGTGAGCAACTGCGCCCGGCCTTGAGTCCCACTTCTGAGACTGTATATGGAGAAACATCACGTGATGCTGTAAAGAACGGGAAGTGATGGGGAAATCTTGTTTCGCTGGATCTTCTGTCTTTTTTCCTTTTGAAAAGTGTGTGTAATTCAGGACTGAGAACATAAGCTTTCAAGGACTGCTTATTGCTCATGCAGTGGAAATAGTTTATTATGAATATTTTGCAAGTGTCTGTTTTAAAGCTCGCTGTCAAATCTCTTTGGAATGACTTTCAAGTCTAGTGAGAGCTGTGCCACACCCTGAAACATTTGGGGATTCTGTGGTCCCAGGTTTAAGTGGGACACCGATTTCAGTGGGCACATCTGCATTAAGGTCACAGACTGGCTCCCCAGTCCCCTGGCCTGTTTTGTAAACTCAGATGCTGCGGGGGAGGTGAGTAGGTGGTGCCCCACAGACCCATCCCCAACAAGAACAAGCGTCACCTAGGGGCCTGGCATTTCTGGCGGTCAGCAGTGTGATGCGCACACCAAGCGCATCCCATGCCAGGAGCTCAGTGCATATGCATAGCAGGTGTTCCCTGGTGACATTTTGATAGCCTGGATTGACAACCAAATGCAGATTGTTTTGCTGCTACAGTTAGGCGGCGTCCTGGTTACCTCCGCTGCTGCGTTTGTGCTGTGACTGCTGAATGCTTCTCCTGCTCCTGGCTGCCCCTCACAGATGTGGGAAGTCCTATTAGAAACCACACTGTGTGGGATTTTCCTAGCAGCCCCCCTTGGGGTGACTTAATTCATTCTGAAAATATCTACGGTAGCCCCAGAAAGTCCTTGGGCATTGTTTTAATTTTTCTTAAAGAGAAGCAGTGGCAAATGGTTCTTAAAAACATAATTCGATGAATACTAAACTTTTCCTCATTTCAGAATCTGAGAGAGGCCGAGTGGAGTTCGGTCCTTCTCTGAACAGTTTTAGCTGAGAGTACCAGCATCCAACTGGGAGCGTTGTCATTGCATATCCACATTCCCAGGAAAGCCCAGGTAGGTGTGCAGTTGGATCACCTTCCTGTCAATCTGTCCGACTTCGGTTTCACAAACCTGGAATTTCGATCAAGCTTAAAACAACAGTTTTTACTTTGTGGTGTAGGGTTGCTTTTCTTGGCATGGCTAGAAAAATGTAAAATGATGGTAAATAGAAGAAAAATAATTAAACCAGAGCACATAACTGGGAAGCCGCCTCTGTGGGCTACTTTGATGAGGACATAGGGATCACAGTGTGAATGAGGTTTTCTGCTGAAAAACAGCCAGTGTAAGCTGATTGTAGAACTTGGTGCTCCTGGGGTGGGGGTCCATTCGTTTTTATGATCCAGAAAACTATTGCTCGAGGATATTAGCTTGCATATGAGTAAGACCCACTTTCTTTTCTTGCCCAAGTTTGCACAGCTTATTACAGTTAGGCGATGTTTTTGGGCAGACAGCTCTCTTCCCTTCTGGGAGGTGCCGGAGCAGAGCCGCCCAACGCAGTGATGGAATTGTGTGGTGCAGGCTTCATCTGCGTCCGCAGAGGGGCAGGTTTCGGTTGTTACTAGGTGGGTCTTTAATGAGGTGGACCGCTAATCTCTCTGCTGAGACCTGCCCTGACAGCGATGTTTCTAAACTAAAGGGGCGTTGGAGGAGTGCCTGTGTTGGACTGTAGGTCCCTAGTAGGAACAGGAAGACGTGGTGTGAACTGTCTTGTGGTGTTCTTCAGTAATTGATTGGGTCATCGTTTGATTAAAGTAGTGAAATGGTTTTCTTGGGATTCGTACAAAGCCGTCTCTGAGTTTTGCAAATCTGGAGCTGCCGGTGCAGGTCCTGCCCGCTTCCCACCGTGGTGGGGTGGCCTCTGGCGTGGAAGAGTGTCCCGTAGGCATTGTCACCAGCGCTCATCGGTGGAGGCTGGGAACACGCTTCTGTGGCAGAAACACTTTGAAAAAAAGGTAGATGCTGGAAGGAATATACAAAATGTCATATTAATTTAAAAGGTAACCGGATGTGGGAAGGGTGGGAGTCAGGGCCCGCACTCTTGGTATCTGGGCTTGGGCAAGATCATCTCCACAGAGTCACAGGAGGCGGGCGGAGCAGTTTCCCCACACACCACATGCCTGCAGGGCTGGGCGCCGCACCCTTCCCGTCCAGGTGAGGCTGCCCAGGGTTTCTTGCCTGGTAGCTGGTCCGGCCCATGGCGGGCACTTGGGGGATACCTGTTAAACATCTGATGAGACCTGGTCCCCTCACCTGTTGGTGACGAGCCTCAAGCTGGTTCCCGTGTGGTCCTTGCATATTTTTGGTAGTGCTGAACCTTGGATGAAGACCTGAAGAGGAAGGGATCTTGAATTTGTCAAGCGCCCACTGTGTGCCAGGCACCTGTTTTAAGCACCCGCTGTATGTTTTCTGATTTTACGTTTGGATGGCAAGATTGCAAAACGTTTGTGTCCTACAAATGAATCTCCGACAATTGCAGAAATTATAGGTGACAAATGACCCCTTCCACCCCCAAATTTCCTCTAAAGGTCACATTAAATAGGGTGATCCAGGGCCTCTCAAGTGGTGTAGCCCAACAGGTCGGTCCCAGGTGTGTGGAGACGCTGGTCCCCTGGGCCCTCTTGGTCAGGGAGGCAGCAGAGGGTGGGAAAAGTGGCGTGTGCCACAGGGCTCGGAGGAAGCCAACATGGTTTTCACAGTGCCTGTTGTGGTCGTGGTGACCGGTGTTCTGTTGGACGAGGCACTGGCCTCACCATTACATGGTCAGTGTGCAGTGACGACGGAGTGTCCAGGAGGAGCTTGGCTTAGGCAGATAAGTCAGCCCCATTCGGTATGTTGTTATTTTTATTTATTTATTTATTTTTTGAGATGGAGTCAGGCTCTGTTGCCCAGGTTGGAGTGCAGTGGCATGATCTCACCTCACTGCAACCTCCGCCTCCCGGGTTCAAGCGATCGTCCTGCCTCAGCCTCCCAAGTAGCTGGAATTACAGGCATGTGCCACCAGGCCTGGCTGATTTTTTTTTTTGTAGTTTTAGTAGAGATGAGGTTTCACTGTGTTGGCCAGGCTGGTCTCCCTGACCTCAATTGATCCACCTGCCTCGGGTTCCTAAAGTGCTGGGACTACAGGCGTGAGCCACTGCGGCGGGCAGTATGTTGTTTAAAAAGGCCCTTCTGTTACTTCTGGAAAAACAAAGGGGTAAGTAATTACCCTCCTTGAACAAACGAGGCGATCATGTGGCATGGCTTCTCCGGTTTGGGAGTTTTGATTCTTATTTTCACTGTAGCTTTTTGCAAGTGATCGCTCTCTTGAGGTGTGCTCTGACATTGCTTGCACAATTCTAGAACCTCTCTAGCCCTGAACAGAAGCAGGGTAGAGCTACTTGTCTTTCATGAGCAACTGGGGTCGTTGAAAAAGGGAGGAAAACAGGATCGATCAGCCCTCTTCCTCCCAGTTTTTGTTACTGTGCGGTGGCCGACTTGCCAGCTGCTCAGGATGGTGGCCTCTTGCTTCGTGTTGATTTGGGGTCTTAGAGGTTCATAGGTGATGGCCACTGTGGTCGCTTTTGTAGCCCCGGATGTTACTTTGTATTTAGATTGTATCCCTTTTATTGGAAGGTCAAGGAATGTTCTGACAATTCCAGAATGCTCATTCCAGGCACCAGAGAGCGGGGGCCTGGAAGGTGGTAACGGGGAGGCAGGAAGATAGGGAATGGGCTCACAGCCTTGGCGAGGGATGTGGCCCTCAGCTTTGATCCTCAGTGTCCTCGTCTGTGAAACGAGGGTGGCATCACAGAGACGGAGGAGGACCCTGGACGGTGAGTGCAGACAGAGGCACCTCCTGTACTCTGTGCCAGGATGAGGATTTATGATTGCTAACAGCACCAGGAGTCATCGGAGTTCCGCCTGTTTCAACCTTCGGGTGAGTGTTGCCCCTTGCTGTGTTTGGTAGGCACATTCCAACAGAACGAGTCCTGGTCCAGAAATGCAGTGCGGTGTTTTCTGGGCATTCTTCCCATTTGTTAGTGGAAGCATTCCTTGGCGTATGTTGATAGTGGTTAAAAGACGGCATTCTAGTGCGGTGGACGTGATTCATTATTTGGGACTGGTGAGACAGACCTGCCCGATGCCAAGGAGGCTGCCTGCGTAAAGACCCCACCCGGCGTTTCTTTATCATTAGCATGTTCCTTCTTGTGCCTGTCGGATCGCCTGTTCTTAGCCTGCCTGCCACCGTCTAACCTCGTCTCCGGGGGCCTGCAGTTGGCCCTGAATCCACCCGCGTTGTGATGGATACCCACTGCGCTCCAGGAGCAGTGCCTGGTGTAGCGTGAGGCTTCCAGTTCTGCCTCCTGCCCTGGCACTTCCTGAAGCCCCCCCGTCAGGTCCAGGGGAGGTTGGGCCATTCTGACCTGGGCTATGGAGCTGCTGGACGTTTAAAGGCTTGGTATTGAGAAGTGGTTGCTCTTGGCATCATGGCAGACAGTACTGGAATACATTCCAAGGGAGGCCACGCGGTCCCCAATGGGGTGCACACGGCTGCCATGTCCTGAATGGCACAAATCCTGGGCCGAGCTCAGGGGCAGCTTGGCATGAGAGGCCTCCCTGGCCAGCAGTGGAGGGCCAGAGTTTTCTCCCACAAAGGAAGCTAGGACGGCTGTCCTCAGAGAGCTTGGGTGCCTGTGGAAGGGCGCAGTGAGGTTGAGTGGATGATGGCCACAGGTCAGGGCTGTCACCGGCCCAGGATTTCCCGAGCTGGCACTGGGTCCAGTGTGCCTCCAGCAGTGACCGTGCATGGAAGAGAAGCTGAAGCTCGGGGCAGGGAGAGAGCGCCCTACGCACAGGAGAGGGGTGGCAGGTGGGCCCGGTGCCCCGTCACTGCTGCAGCATCTGGCTCTGTGCAAAGCTGGTAATCCAGGCACATGGGCGCGAGTGTTGCTGGTAGATTGTTGGAAGTGGACATGCGTGTTTGCCTCCAGGTAGGGTATTTGAATGAGTGCTTTTGTAGGTTAAGAGATCACACACATGTGCTCTCTCAGACACACACCCACACACCCCCTCGGGTGCACTAGCACACGCTCACACATGACACTCAGTCTCTCTCATGTCCACCCAGCTGCTTCCACACTCACTGTCATACACTCTAACCTTTACATGCAGGCATGCACACACATGACGGTGAGGCCTGGCATTGCCCGCAGTGTGTGCCCCCTCCTGAGGGTCCCGAGCGCTACTCCTGTGCCCTTGGTCCTCTCAGGGACAGGATTTCCTTTGTGTACCTCTCTAGAAAATGCCCCCTGAAACATCTGTGTTGGGAGGGAGAGCGAGCCTCGTGCAGGATGCTTGCTTGGGAGAGAAGCCCAAGAGTCTTTGAAAATAGGAACCTTTTAACTCCACCCCACTCACGTTTTCTTTTTCATAATTTTCCTTGCAAAGCACCTTTTTGTAAGGACTTGGGCCTGTCAGGAATTGGAGCTCCATGCACTGCAGGTCCGCAGTGCTGTCTGTAGGGTTTTGGAAACTGCAAATATAAGTGAAAGGATGTAAAATGAAACTCATGTTTACTTTTCACATCAGCTTTAAAACAAAACGACTTTGTCAAGGATTTCTGTTTGTCATTTCTCATTAAGTTGCAGTTTCCAAGACGCTATAGATGATGTTAACTGAGGACCTACTGTGGCACTTATTAGCTAAGTAAATGATGGCATTGAAGCATCAGGAGGAAAATGGCCCTCTGCGTATTTAAAACCATGGTGCGCCTGATGTGCGAGGTAAACGTATCCAGCCGAGGTGGGTATCATTTCAAATAAGTAGCTGCAAAGTACATTGGGCCTTGAAGGTGAGAAGAAGCTTATCTCTGCAGAAGTAAGAGAGTATTTTCCATTTGTGTCCTAGTGAGCTGTCTTTTCAGAGAGTGGCATGGAAAGGAATTTTCCTGCTAGATTCCAAGACTGGATCGACATGTTCTTACAAAGGGAACCTCCTTGGGTTTAAAAAAAATGTTGATTATTTCTGGCACCCTTCTGTCCCTGAGACCCAAGTCAGTGGTGGGAGTTGCCCCCATATCACTCTTTTTAATTTTTATTTTGAGACAGGGTGTGAGTCAGCCACCTAGGATGGAGTGCAGTGGCATGATCATGGCTCACTGCAGCCTCGACCTCCCCGGCGTCAGGGATCTTCCCGCCTCAGCCTCTTGAGTAGCTGGGACCACAGGCATGTGCTGCCACGCTCGGCTAATTTTTATTTTTTAATCTTTATATAGAGAATGGGGTCTTATTATTTTGCCCAGGCTGGTCTTGAACTGCTGGGCTCAGGTGATCCTTCCACCTCAGTCTCCCACAGTGCTGGCATTACAGGCCCCGCCCAATCCCTCTTTAAAGCATGATTTTGCACTTGGATTTAGTTTTGGAAGATTTCTTATTTAGTTAGCATAGTTTCCCTTCAGGGCTTTAAGAACTAGTTTGAGATAACTGCCCTTCTCAAAGAAAACAAATATGGCTCTGCTTATCAAAAGTGGAGATATGTTCAGTTTAAGAAGGAGAGAAAGCTTAAAATTGTTTATAATTCCTGAAGCTCCTTGTTGAGAACTTTCTAGAGAGGAATCTTACGTGCAAGGAACATTTGTAGATCTTTTTCTTTGCCACATACATGTGGTGTAATAAACGTATACCTACACATGCTTAAAGGGGATGTCTTTTTGTTCACTGCGTGTTGTCTTACTGGCAGACTGCATAACCCTTCTCCTGCGCTGTCAGCTTAATTTAGCCTGATGACACATCTGAAGCCTGTAGTCTTCCGTTTCTGTGGCTTCCACTGTTGCAGATAAAACAGGTGGTACCTGTGCGTGATTTACCCAGCCTCACAGCACAATATAACAGAGGCATACTTAGTGCAGCAAAGTGATTTTGGAAAACAACAAAACTCAGAGTAAACGTAAAACAAGAAATTGAAAGCAGTATTATATGTTTGTATGAATAGCTTGGAAAAAGGATTTTAAGTGTAAAGCTGAGAAAGTATTTGTGTTTAGGATGGAGCCACTGGCCCCCCCCACCCCCCAAGCCCCCCATGTGAATCAGTGAGTTTCGCCTTCTGAGTTACGTTACCCAGATAAAGATGCAGCAGCAGAGTCTCGACCTGCGTCTTCATTCTGACCGTCGGGTTTGACCGTGTGGCCCAGTGAGAATGAGCTACACACACATTCCCGGGAGGAGGCCTGGACTGTGGATGGCAGGCTAAAGTTACGAAGCACATTGAGGGTGTCCTGATGCTCTGGACTTGGGTGGACTCCTCCTTAGCTTGAAGCTGTGGGTCCCAGAAGGCTGGCCGGGATAGGCTAATCCCTGAGCCGACTTTAACACACTGGTTTATGTGACTTAACACCAGCTAAGTGGATGACAGTCTCCTTCTTAGTTATTGATGGATAAAATGGAAGCAAGATTTTGGGGCCTTTAGTTGAGCAAGGTCTCCAGCGTGCTTATCTCTCTTGCCTCCAATTCTTAGTCATCCAGATTTTGTTTTGCAGCAAGGTCCCTGAATAGGCACTACTGCTCATCGCCCCAGAGGTAGCAAGGCAGAAAAGGGTTCTGCTTGAGCAGTTTAAGCTGCCAAAGAAATCAGGCCAGGAGCGTGAGCTAAAGTGAGCATCTATTGTTTCACGTTCGCCAGGGCTCCTGAGAAGAGGGGCGAGCACTGATGCTGTCTTTATCTGGAGTGACAAAGGAATGAGTGAGTTTGGTGGCATCTAATTATTGATGGGACCCACCATCCTCCTTGAGTTACAGACGATATCTGACTGTATGAGGATGCCGAGCCCAGTCTCCGGGAGGGGAACCGGGGAGGTAACAATGGTCTCTCTGGTTGTCAATTGTGTTTATTAAAGAATAATGGAATAGCAGCTCATTTAGATAATCGAGGTGGAAGCACACTTTGGAGTCATTTTTCAGTACCTTGTTGGTTCTGTGGGCAAGCTGCACACACACGCTCATTTTCTTTCTCTCCTACAGAGGTTTGTGCATGGAGAGCTCTGTGTAGCGTGTCACGTGTGTTAACTGCAGAGTCTGTGAGACAGACTTGCATTGGTGCATCTCACGTGCCTGTTGAGAGTAAGTTTTTAAGTAGCCTCCTCTTTCACCAGGTACTTGTTTCTGTGGTTTGTTTTCATAAAGGCAAATGTAATTTTCTTGAATCAGATGTGATAGTATCTGGAAACACAAGCATGGGCTGCCAGGGGCTTCTCCTCGCTCTCCTGCTCTGCCCTTGGCTGTGCTTACACCCTGTTGAATGGGAGCAGAGAGGCCTGGGTGGGCCTGAATCCTTGAAGTCCCCCACCTGTGCCGGCAGTGATCCTTTCCAGCCTCCATCTGTCCCCGAGCAGTGCCTTGCACATCTGTTCACAACATTTGCATTGGACAAATCAGAGAAAAGGAGTCTAGGGTTGTGTGTGTTGCTGTGTGCCTCCAGGTTGGGGTAGGAGAGAAGTTGCAGGAAGAGAGAGGAAAAATGACCATGGTCTTAGAATGAATGCATTCTTCGACTGCATAGACCCATGACTGTTCTGACCTTAATTTCAAACATGGACCTTCTGTGACCAAACGGACTATCCAGATGTAGTCACTGAATTAGTGTCATGGTCTTCGAGTTCTTGGAAAATGTTTGCAAAGCAACTGTGTGACTGCTGTTTGTCTTTCTGTTTGACTTAGGACAGCTTTCCCCCATTAAAGTGTAATACTTTATTCCCGTATAACCCAGGCTGGGATAAAGGGTAGATAGCTCTCCTCTTTGGGGACCAAGGGGATTGGGGGTGGGGGGGTTGGCAATTCTGAAGTTAAACATTATGCCTTGTTACGTTTTATATTTATTTTTACCAGAAGCTGTTGCTGGGCAAGATGTTTTGGCTTAGAAAAATGCACCCACCCTCATTTCTGCAAGGTTGTTTATGATCACTTCAGGTGCAAAGTTTTCTTAACTTTTGTAGCTGAATAATGTAACAACATTGTTACAGGGAGTTGCAGTGGAATTTTGCTTGTTTATCCTTTTTTGTTTCCTGCAAGGAAAGAATAGATCTTCTTTTATCTTCAAAACCTGGAACTTGCAGCAATGTGTCATTAAGTGTGTTTGAAAAAATATTTTTAGACAGGCAGTGCAGGGTAAATCCTATGGAGATGTGACATCACGTTTTTGTCAGGAATTGCTTTTTGTAAACATTCTCTGATAGATCACTCTCCTTAAGCGGCTGAAATAGCCAACTGCTTTCAAAGGTGCTGTGTATGTTAGTGATAAACTAGGTCATGTTACAGTTGTTATTGGCAGTAATGGAGCTGGAAAATTTAAACTGGTTATAGTACATGTGCTATATATAGTAAAGCATTTGGGGAAGATTTGTCCTTTTGTAATTTTGATCATCTTAAAGTATTGATTGGTGTTTGTACAATGATAAACAAAATCTTAAGTAATTCCTTGCACGATACGCCTTTCAGCTATCCTATCAAAATCTTCTCAGTTTCAGGGTATCTATTTTTTTCTTTTAACAAAAAATGCGTAAGCAATTGCTTAGAATTCGGTAAAATTGATTATTGACATGTTTGTTTTTCCTCTATGAGCTCTTAATGAAGGGATTTTTTTGGGCGCTGACTTCTGTGCTGAACAGCACTACATCGGAAGGTAATGTTTAACAGAGTGCTTTATGGCTTACTGCATATAATTATCTCTCTTTGTATTCTTGGGCACAGTTCTTTCTTTCATTTGATGGTGGGGACTTCTAGGGTCTTTCACAAAAAGCACAGAGGGAAGAGAGAATGTCAGATAGGTATTAATTGCAATCTGTATTCTTATACTAGGAGAGAAATGTTGGTTTTAATCAAGTGGTTGGAAAATAGGACTGTGTGTTTGAGAGGTGAACATTGTTCTTTGCTGCTGGTTTACATGGCATAGTATATACAGCTTATTTGTAGAAACAAATTTCGTTAAAATATATTTTATGATAACTCATAGAAATTTCAAAAAAGCATGTTTAGTAACGACTAGGAAGTGTCACTCAGTAAAAAAATATGAGTTTCTGCACCATTGTTTTGTTTTCACTGCTGATCATTTCTAAGAAAAATTTTAAGAAATTTTATATTAAGACACTGAATTAGTTAACAGTTTCCACAGTTTTGAGTTTAGGCTCTGTAAAATTTTTAAGCCACTTTTAAATTGGGTTCTTGCTGCAGTTCATCGAAGGCCTTCTGATTTTCCATATTTGTTTTAAAGATAGAAATTGATGAGTTTTCATTTTCTCTCGTGTTCCCTAGGTTTTCAGTGTTTCTGAGTTATGCGCAACTTTAGCTTGAACTATGGTAGTGTAGGATGTAGACAGAGTCAAAGTGAAAACCCAGTGCTTCCACGGCTTTTGTAATGAATAGCCAGTGATTTGTTCTGTTTTTGTGGGAAGGAGAGCGGCCCCTCAGTGACCACAGGACTTCATCTGAGCCGTGGGTTTGGGGGAGATGCAATTCTAAGCTTCTGGAAATGGGGCTCTTAATGGAAATGTTGACAAGATCATTAACTATACTAGCAATGCTGGCTGCTCCAGAAGCCTGGATTTACCTCCAAATCCCTAACGCCAGCTCTTTGTGGCAGACGAAGGGGCTCTAAACAGCACATTTATCTGCAGAAAATTATGGAGCAGGCTCTGGATCCTGTTATTTTTTAGTTTTGTGAAGTTTACTTTTTTAGTGATTGGCAAAGCAACAACTTAATATTAAGACAGGAAATAGTAAATAGTAAATGACAAGTAACAGTAATGCATTAATTTTGGAGAGCAAAAGAAAGGTAACGAGGCTTCTTCCCTTCTGATATAAAAATAGCCACCCCCTTTTCTTCATTTTCACACGGACACTCCTTTATTAAAGTCTCTAGAACTACCTTGAATTTCCCAGGATATGGTAAGGACTGTGGAAAGAAAATTTCCATATCCTTCCTTATTTTTTCTTGGACTTTTCTGAATGTAATCCATAATTAGATTGTGTATTCAGCTGCCCCTCCTCCCCCAGGTCATATTTCAGTAAAAGGACACACGGGCAGCTTCATACTAGTGATGTTCAAGGGACTTCGAGAATATATTGTGATACTGTCTTTACTCTTAGCAAATGTTCTTCTATTTGAACTTATGTGGAAGACAGAGTTCTCTCTTTTCTCTTGGACCAGGAATTAATTTGGGTTTTTTGACAGTTTGTGGTAAACAACTTCATAAAAGGTAACCTACTTGCGGAAGAATAACATTTAGGTCATATATGCATTTTGGCTATAAATAGCGTGATGACTCCAGCCCGTGGTCTGAGGTGCAGAGCCGGAGCAGGCTGTGCTTAAAGGATCAGAGTTCGCATACTAAAGCCTTATTACGGACAGTTCCTTACATTTGGGGACTAGCATGTTGGCACTTGCTTTGATTTATTTGGGGGGTGCTAAGTAATTTAAAGAGAACCTTTGTTTTAGAAAATGGGGTTTTGTCATTCTCCTTCACTCTACCTCGTTTTCTGAACAAAGCCGGCTGGAGACTTTACCTCTAAAATGAATGTTTTGAGCAGAAAGACCTAAGCACATTGTTCTCTGGCTGCCCCCACATCAGGTCTGTTGTGGTCAGGGGGCCGCGTTGCTGCTGGCGGCTGCTCCCTGGGATAGTGGCGTTTTGTGTCCTCTTTCCCCTAGTGGGGGAGGTGGGTGGAGTTTCTTGTGAATGCTGCCGATTCTGGTCGCCTTTTATTCATTTCTTCTTCTTAGAGTGGAAATGTAGCTGGTTCATAATGGATTATTGATTGGTCTGAGAACAGCAGCCGCCTCCAGGCCTGTCATCGGCCGTACTTACTCTCCCAATAGTGAATGCATCACTTTATGGGGCTCTTCGGGACCCCAGTCTGGGGACTATAAGCCTGTAATTGTTACTGGTGTACAGAATGGTTTGTAGGGAGAGGAACTCTTCATTGTTGTGATGGAATTTTCCCCCATTTGTTGAGAGAATAGGCTTTTTGTCTCAGTAGTAAGATAAGCTTGTCCAGGATGTTAATGATGTATTTTAATTCATGGTTCATAATACTACAGTGTAACTAGTGAAGCCCGTCTCATTGTTTCCCAGAGAACAAACACACACAGTATACTCAAACACCAACTGGGCCTTGCACCCACTCAGCACACGCACGGGCTTCTGCGCAGACCCTGTAGTAGCTGTGGCCGGGACAAACCGCGTCTGAGAGTCACCCTTCAGAAACGCACCAGCGTAATTGCTCTTTTAGATTTTATGATTTGCCTTTTGGAGCCATCATACGCCTTTGCAGACAGCCCTGTAAATATCAGAAGCATTCTGTCTGCTTTGAGCTTTTTGGCGTTTTCCCTCCCTCCCCGATTCCTCCCGTTCACTCCAGCCCCTCCTGAGGAATGCCCTGTCAGCGGAGATGTGCGCAGGACCGGGCTGTCACCCCCCTGCACCCGCGGACATCCATCCCGGGCTGACATCGGTGCCCCCCCCAGCCCGGAAGGTGGTCCGAGAGGACGAAGACGGGGATAAGTAAAGCCACATGGCTTCGAGGGAGCCAGGGCTGTTTCAGGACCGCGATAAGGTTAATTCATGAACCAGAACTGAAAAAAATGCCAAGCTAGATAGGCATTTGGAAAGCAGCACCCACTTCAGTTTTGCTTCCCTCCCCTGACACGTGCTGCTTGTGGGGACTCCGTGCAGGAAACGGGACTTTCAGTTTTCCTCTCGCTCCTTTGTTCCTCCCTGGTGTCTCCCAGTCAGCTTTGCTTGGTTTCCGCAACTTTAAGCGTTAGATTGTTTAGGAAATGACTCTAAATATGAGAGTATATTTGGTTAGCCTTCTGGTGCCTTTTTCGGGATAAGATTTTAATAAAGTTAACTTCGATAGTTGTAGGGAAATCAGTACAAAACCATTCAGCTTTTGTTTTGTACTGGTTTAATTCACAGAGCAGAAAATGGCAAGATTTCCTGTCGATTCAGAGACATAGTTATTATTTTAAAATGTGAGATGTTTCACAGTTTTTCCCTGATAACGCCATATTTAACTGGTCAGAACATTATTGTTGCAAATAAGGAAGAGGAAACCTGCATCGCGTTACTGATTTTTTACTTCGTGAAGTGCTGGGAGGGATAGTTAGGAATGCCAGAATACACTCAGAATGCCAGAATACACTGAATTTTGGCTGATGTTCGTGAGAGTTCGTGTTGTCCACAGAAGGCTTTGCGACTGGAGCCTATGGGTGGGTTTCTTTAACAGCTCTGGGCAAGCCTCTGAAACATCAGAAAGCGATCTTTTAAAATAAAACACTGCTTTTCAGTTGAACCAGGTTCCTATTATTCAGACGATTTTTCTTTGACTTTCTTTTGAAAACTTGAGTTAACTAAAGGTAGTTTCCCAACCTGC
The DNA here is from genome assembly GCF_028885655.2 of Pongo abelii. Classification (NCBI taxonomy): domain Eukaryota; kingdom Metazoa; phylum Chordata; class Mammalia; order Primates; family Hominidae; genus Pongo; species Pongo abelii. The sequence goes on along the minus strand of NC_072002.2, from coordinate 91,565,878 downwards.
ATTTGTTACAGCCCTGGAGCTTCCGTGGGGCCTGGGGAGGGTGCGGAGTGGGGGAGGGGGAGGGGCAGATAGGGGAAGAGGCCTACCAGGTCCCCCAGAGCTGCTTTGCTGTTAATTGTGTTACTGGAGTGGCAAGTAGGATTTATTTTTTTAACTTTTAGGAAAAATTTGCCAAATTCGGAAAAATGGAAAGAGTTAGAAATAAACACCCCCCCCCCCACCTTTAGTTTCATGAGTTGTTAACATTTTGGTACATTTGCCTTCTCTCCGTCTCTCTTTGGTAAAAACCAACTCTAAATATTTCATTACATATCTCCAAAGAATAAGACCACTTTCCTATATTACCAACTTAACACAAGTAATAGTAGTTCTCAAATATCCTCTAATAGCCAGTCCATATTGAGGTTTAATTTCTACGAAGAGTTCTGGAGCTACCGTATGTTTGAATGTGCTCGTTGTAAATGATTATAGCTGTTGGTCAAAGAGTTTTTAATTGTGTTAAATAACCTGTTGTTGTATAAACCATAAGGGCCCAGTGAATATATAGAGGTGTTCCTATTTAGCTATTTTGAATCCAGCTTTCTAGCTGTTATTTTGTCCTTTTGCATTTATTAAACCATGTATTGTCATTGCCAGTGACCAGGTACCTTTGCACTGATATTTCATTCACTTATTGAACAATTACTTATTAATCCCGTCTAAGATGCATTGAAGATTTATAGTGTAGTAAATAAACATTGTGGCTTGCATGCATTAATTTAAATTTTACTGGAGTATGATAAAATAGATATCATTGCTATCATTTACATTTTAAAGATGAAGAAATGGACTGAGGAACAGAGAGGCTAAGACACTTGCGCAGGGTCACACAGCTGACCTCAGGTAGTGGCAGAACTGAGTTTTAATCCCAGGTAGTCTGGCTGCCCCTCACAACTTGTTGGGTCACCAGCCTCTTATCATTGGCTGAAGGAGGTCAGGAAGGCTGTACTGTACCTGGGTGGTGGTTGGTGAGCCTCATGACAGGTGGGGCAGGGACGCAGGCGTGAGGGCCAGAGGGGAGCATGAGCATGGGTACTGGGAGGCTGTTGGGCCGGAGTAGGGCTCAGGGCTCTAGACGCGGGGGTCCAGGGCTGCTGTGGGGTTCAGACGCTGAGAAGCCAAGGTGAGGAGTTTGGCTTCATCTTGCAGACTTGGGGAGCCTCTGAAGGGCTGGGAGTCTCCTGGAGACCGGCCTCATCTGTGCTCTGGAACAATGGCTTTGGCTTGAGTTGGGCACATGGATTCAAGAGTGAGTTGGGAGGTGCAGCCGACAGGACGTGGGGTTATTACTGGGCACTGCTGAGATGGCGGGGGAGAAGCCAGGGAGGACCTGGTGTTTTGTGCTTGGGTCGTGAAAAGTACTTAAGAATTCAAGCCACACCAGTGTGGTTCTCAGATGAGCCTCAGGTTCCCAGGGGAAAACCTGGCCAATTCTTGCAAATATAGTGAATCGCTTCCCTCCTGGCCTTCTGGAAACTTCTCCTTGTCTTACTGGTGCGCTGCCAGCACGCTTTGATAATGGTATGCTTCCCTGTCTGATTTTGAGTTCCTTGAAGCCAGGTGCTTTTTTTGAGTCATCTTAGATTGTCTGGCTCCTGATATGAGGCCTTGCACTTGTTAGGTGCTTAGGAAGTGCTTGTTGCAGAGATACCCTCGTTAGCCCCTGACCACACCGCCCTAGGACTGGAACACCTCTAAGGAGCCTGCTGTCACCTGAAGGTCCTCGGGGATGTGGACAGAGGCTGCTTCCGCTATGTTTGCGCTGTACATACCCCCTGGCTTTGTGAACATGGTTTTCTTTCTGGCTGTATGTGTTGGATCAAGGCTTTGCAGTGCTTGTTTCTAAAGAAGTTTCTGTAGCGTCAGTGGGGTTAACCCTGGGTACACATTTCTTCACACCGGGAAGTGTTTCAGCAGCTTACCGGGGCGTGTGTCAGGAAGTGACTTTTCTGCTCTGTATTATTAGGTCAAAAAGGCAGTTCTTCCTCACTTACAGAAGGGATTGATTAGTTGAAATACTGGCCCACAGAGTAAATTTATCCCAAATTTAGCAAATGTAAGTAATCTGGAGAAAGTCACTTAATTTCAATTGTATGATATAGGCAAAAAAAGAAAGACAAGGAAAAGAAAAAAAAATAGTATCCAAAGGTACAGCAGTAGCCTTAATATACATGTCTTTAGATGTTTTTAGATGTTTACCTGATTAGTTTTAAAATGTAGCTATATATTTTCTACTTTATATTTTGTCCTTCCTTCAGCCTCTCCCCTTTTCCGTTACAATGTATTTTTATGTTATGAGTAAACAGTTTTTTCAAACGTTTTACTTCTTCCTGTTTTTTAATAAATGTGATTGTTACCTAAGTTTTTCAAAATGAAATAAATTTTTTTATTTCAAAAATTATATAAGGCATTTAAAAAAAGTGGCCTCGAACTGTTCATTACATCTCTGGAGAAACACACACACACACACACACACACACACTCACAGCAAGAGATCCATTGGAAATCTGCTTTAAAACCCTAATCAGCAAGTCATATTTATGCCTAAACAATTAAATTACGGTTTTATCTGGCAAGTTCCCAATTCCAGCCTTGGAAAAAGTTTGTAATACATCTTACCAGAACAACAAAACTGTGATTGAACACACAGGCACACCGTGTGTTCAGATGGGTCCCTGCCGTCCGAGGTGCGTGGGCGCCATATTGCATGTCAGCTGGACACATGCTGTACCCTCCACCTGCCTTGGCTCCGAACACCTGTGTTGTTGCAGAACCTTTCCGTATTCACGGTGGTTTGGGTGGCAGGCTCGTATGCATAAGTTTCATAAGGCTGGTTATCTCCAGGCCTGTGTGTTAAAGGGAGAGTTGGAACAACTTGTATTTGGCGTGCGTTTGAGAAAGTGGAATAGAGCAGCCCAGGACGGAATGTCTGCGGCTGGAACTGAGGTAGGTAACACTTTATCACAGGGCGCTGCTCCTACGTGAGGCACGCCCCACTGGGGACCAGGATAAAGGTGGAGAAGGCATCCCATCGAAAGCCTCCTGGCTTACAGGGGTTGGCGGGATTTAAAGCACAGCCCGTCGTGCCAGCAGGGCTGCCGACGTCCCGATAATCCTCCTAATTGGGGCGGCCGCCCATGGCGTGTTTTGAAGTTGGAAGCTCTGAGGACAGCATTCTTGTTCTTGTTTTGGAAGGGATGCCCTTGTCTTAAATAGCAATTTTTGCCTGCAGCTAAAAAGAATGATTACAAAGATCTTTCGATTTGGCCACTGAGTAACCCCTTAGGAGAGTTCGTTGCAGGGAATTAATTTTTGACTGTTTCTTTAACATTTGAGAAACTTTGCTAGTCAACTGTGGACATCAGGAGAGGATCACTTAATGGACCCCTGGGCAGAGGCAGCTTTGCTCGTGTTTCCTTAAGATAATGGTGGTTTGGGCTTAACTTGGTTACTGTTTCAGCACTTTTTCCATTTCTACATTTATGTATCTTTCCCTTCTCAGGGTTCTTAAGTCCTCTAAAAACACATCCTGTGCAGTTCTCTCAGGGATTTACAGCAGGGCTTATTTTTGAAAGATGGGACAGGCGGAGAGGTAGTGAGCAGGAAATCGGAGAGAAGGAAGAGCTTGCTTTGTTGATCGCAGGGCATCGTGGATGCTCCTCCTTGAACGTCTGCCTGTAAATTGCAGGGCTCTGCAAGTTTCGGGGAAAGCTTTTAAGTGAGTTTAAGGAAATGGAGACTGCATTCTCTAGTCACTGGGTGCCTGAGGGCCAGGGTTCAGGCTCTAGCTAGGGTGGGGGTACTGGGGAGTCAAGGCTGTGCAAGGATAGGATGGGTCCGATGCTGGCACAAGGGCCTTTCAGATGTACAAGGGCCACGCTCCTTGATACCGTGCCATCTTCCGCTCAGCCGTGGTCATGGCCCAGGATGCCGAGGCTGTGCTGCTGAGCTGGGCTAGATGGGCCTGTATTCGGGGTCTCTGGTGATCCACGAGCGAGAGTGTCTGTATTTCCCCAGCACTCCTGGAAGGTACCTGCAGGGCAGGAAGCTGCCTGGGATGAGAAGAGGGGCCCTAAGTGCCAGGTGTGTGTTTGCCTGGATGTCCCTGGGGTCTGGATGCTGTGGGCTCTGAGGGGGTCACTGGATTTTATAGAAGGAGGCATTTGCAAGGGGCTTCGGTGACATGTGGCTGCTTCTTATTGTTTCTCTGTGCCTGACAGAGGAGGGGACGAGTTGAGGGTGTGAAGGACACACCTAGAAAGGCATATGGCTGGTGACTGGGAGCATGAGGGCTGGGACCAGGGTTCCCAACTGCACGTGTGCACTTTGTGCTGAATTCCCTGTGTTGGCCGTGACCCTGTGACCTGCACACTGACGGGTGCACAGCTGCTGGCACACAGCTGGCTGGCATGGAGGCCGCTTCTCTGGGTGCAGACCCCAGGAGCTGCTGCTCTGAAAGAAGGCAGGAGCTGATAGCCCTAGAGCACAGGGTTTTGGTGATTGGTGTGAATCTTTGCACTGAACAAATCTCCTTTTGCTTCATGCTGCACTCGAGGGCTGTCTCTTACGCCCCTGACCAGGCCTGGGCTCCTCCTTGGTGAATCCTGTCTTCGTAGCTGGCCTCTGGCAGTTGAATTCTCTTGAACTGGAGAACTGTCTTGCCATTTAACATCCTTTATAGACAAACGTTAGAGGTCCAGGGGAGTCTGTACAATTATTTCAGAGCCACCAATTTCCAGGATTTTAGTTGTTTTTCTTTTCCTCCCTGTAAACGTATTTTCTATATGATTGTTCGCACTTGTAAGGTTTTTATACCACATCCAGTCACTAAGTTAGATATAAATAGTGTTTCATTCATACTTTGAATATCAGATTCAGCATTTTTGTGGGGGAGTGAACTGGGGCCTGGGGAAGGACGAGGCTTTGCTGTGAATCACTTGCCTTGTAAAATCATCATAAATCATCACACAGCCAACCACAATGTGTGCCAAGACCAAAATCATTTAAATTAGCTTAGAGTAAAAGGTCATTAAGAAATCTTCCTGGTAAGCTTATATACTTCTCCGGTTTTAGGGGAAGTTTTAATGTTTTTTTTTTTGGAGATGGAGTCTTGCTCTGTCATCCAGGCTGGGGTGCAGTGGCATGATCTCAGCTCACTGCAACCTCCGCCTCCCGGGTTCAAGTGATGCTCCTGCCTCAGCCTCCCGAGTAGGTGGGACTACAGGTGTGCACCACCATGCCTGGCTGATTGTTATTTTTTATTGGAGCAAGTGGGTTTTGGCTCCTCTGGGTGGGCATCTCTCTCATGCCCGCTCCGTTGCGTGGCTCTGCTGGGTGCGTCCCTGGAGGAAGGAGCAGAACCTCTGTGTTGCTGCTTTTCATTTGCTGCTGAGGCTGCGCGTGTTTCCTTAGGCGCCTCCAAAGCGGGGCTTTCTGGAAAGACGTTGTGAAGCCTATAATTCTTGATAAGGTTTCTACCTGGCGCTGTATTTGCCTGTGAGAGGGCACAGCATGGGGTCTGTCTTTTCAGAAGGCTCCTGTCTTGCTGTTGTCTGGGCCCTCAGGAGTTGAAGTATTAATACAAAATGCTCAGAATTCCCGACCCCCGTGGGGGAGGTTTGGGGACACTCTTGACACCCCACACTTGATTTTTTAGCTCATGCCCCTTCACCCCGTCAGGTCTATTATCAGTATTCTTTTCTGTGTCCCATCTGCTTCTGTGAAAACCTGGTAGGCTGCAAAACTCGGAGCAAACAGGGAGCTGCCACCCCAGGTCTTTTCGTGGGAGGCCCTGTCATCTTTGCATGGAAGCTGTGTGTTAATGTGTTGTGTGCTTCCCAGCCGGAAATATGGAGCTGCTTTGGGTTTTATAGATGTTTAAGTAGGAGTTCTTACTGTGTGTGAGATTGTAGGTTTATACAAACACGCTTCCCTTCTATGTGAAATCACTTGGGTTTTCAGAACATGGGCCATCTGGGTGCCTCTCTGTGCAGGTCTGGAGCCGGCCCCAGAAGGGAGACCCTCTCTGGGCCCTTGGAAGCAGGAAATGGATTTGTTCTATGCAGAGATGAGCAGATGAGCAGAGCCTGTCCCCAGGGAGTTGTCTGTGCAGCCCCTCCCTCTTGAACACACTCAGGCACTGACCTGAGAGACTTGGCATCTCTCTCATCCTTTCTAACTGGCTCATCGTTCTGCTGCTTTACCTTACCCTGTGTCAGGTGGGATTCCTGTTTTTACTGAAGAGTTGTTTTTCTCCTTGCACCATTTAGGCCTCTTTGGTTGGATACAAGCATTTTGATTCATGCACCCCCCGTCCTTGGTGGGGGCCTGTTCCGTGCTGGACACAGCTACACTCTGGCAGGCTGCCCTTTGCCTGTGTGCCTGGAGGGAGTGGGCCTCTGCCCTCCTCACCCTCTGGTGGGTGGGATGGGCATGCAGGCGGCGGCCACGCAGGGTGGTTGATGCTCACTGTGTTCAGGCTTGGGCACAATCTCTAGGAGCAGACCCAGCCTCACTAGGAGGATGCTGTGGCTTCACCATACAGCCTAGGTGTGTTGCGGGATGTGCCATCTGGGGGGGTGTGTGTCCACTGTAGGATGTCTGCACGGGGACGAAATCGCCTAACAATGCATTTCTCAGCTTTGTATCCCATTGGCTAAGTGGCATGTGACTGTGTGTGTGAAGTGCCGTCAGCTGTTGTCACCACCTGTGCAGCTCACCTTCCATCAGCCCAGGAACTTGGCCCCTGTTCTCATTCCTGCCCTTTTCCTAAACCTTGCTTTCCTCTGTCCCTGATTCCCACATGGTCTTGCTAAGTAGCTTGTTTTCCTCACACTCCTGCACACTCTGGTACTACAGTCTCCTAAAGATTTGATACCTTATTGAGAAGAGAAAATTATTGTGGTGCACAATCGTTAACATTTATGTTAATCATTTAACACAATTCATTATTGATAATTAAGTCATACTGATTTTTTACTAAGGCAAGCAGCTGCACTCGCCTCTGTGTGAAGTGTTGTTGGTGCTGCTTTTCTTCATGTGGGTTGGATGGCTATGTTTTGGGGAGCATGTGGGAGTTCCCGCAGCCATGCCTGGGCCCTCTTGGCCAGGAGCTTTGCTGATGATGTTCCATCTCTGTTTCAGGTGCTGGCTGCCAGCTGCTGCGCCCCCCATGTAGAAGGTGCACCTCCTGGGAGCAGGCACGTCTTTTGGCTCTTCTGACCATGGAGAGATAGGACGGTCCCTGCAGCCTGCACGACAGAAAGCTGTGCCGCCACCACCGGCCGCGCCCGTCCTTCGGATGGATCGCAACAGAGAGGCCGAGATGGAGCTGAGGCGAGGCCCCAGCCCCACCAGGGCCAGCCGGGGCCACGAGGTGGATGGGGACAAGGCTACCTGCCACACCTGCTGCATCTGCGGCAAGAGCTTCCCCTTCCAGAGCTCGCTTTCGCAGCACATGCGCAAGCACACGGGCGAGAAGCCCTACAAGTGTCCCTACTGCGACCACCGGGCTTCCCAGAAGGGCAACCTGAAGATTCACATCCGGAGCCACCGCACGGGGACTCTGATTCAGGGACACGAGCTGGAGGCGGGCGAGGCGCCGCTGGGTGAGATGCGCGCCTCCGAGGGCCTGGACGCCTGCGCCAGCCCCACCAAGAGCGCCTCGGCCTGCAACCGGCTGCTGAACGGGGCCTCGCAGGCCGACGGCACCAGGGTCCTGAACGGGGCCTCGCAGGCCGACAGCGGCAGGGTCCTGTTGCGGAGCAGCAAGAAGGGGGCGGAGGGGTCCGCATGCACCCCGGGGGAGGCCAAGGCCGCGGCCCAGTGCTCCTTCTGCAAGAGCCAGTTCGAGCGTAAGAAGGACCTGGAGCTGCACGTGCACCAGGCGCACAAGCCATTCAAGTGTAGGCTGTGCAACTACGCAACGCTGCGGGAGGAGTCGCTGCTGAGCCACATCGAGAGGGACCACATCACCGCACAGGGGCCTGGCAGCGGCGAGGCCTGCGTGGAGAACGGCAAGCCCGAGCTCAGCCCCGGGGAGTTCCCGTGCGAGGTGTGCGGCCAGGCCTTCAGCCAGACCTGGTTCCTGAAGGCGCACATGAAGAAGCACCGGGGCTCCTTCGACCACGGCTGCCACATCTGCGGCCGTAGGTTCAAGGAGCCCTGGTTCCTCAAGAACCACATGAAGGCGCACGGCCCCAAGACGGGCAGCAAGAACAGGCCCAAGAGTGAGCTGGACCCCATCGCCACCATCAACAACGTGGTCCAGGAGGAGGTGATCGTCGCCGGCCTGAGCCTCTATGAGGTCTGCGCCAAGTGCGGGAACCTGTTTACAAACCTGGACAGCTTGAACGCCCACAACGCCATCCACCGCAGGGTCGAGGCCAGCCGCACGCGCGCCCCGGCCGAGGAGGGGGCGGAGGGGCCCCCGGACGCCAAGCAGTTCTTCCTCCAGTGCCTGAACCTGAGGCCGTCGGTGGCCGGCGACTCGTGCCCTGGCGCGCAGGCCGGAAGGCGGGTGGCTGAGCTGGACCCGGTCAACAGCTACCAGGCCTGGCAGCTGGCCACGCGGGGCAAGGTGGCCGAGCCGGCCGAGTACCTCAAGTACGGGGCCTGGGATGAGGCGCTGGCTGGGGACGTGGCCTTCGACAAGGACAGGCGCGAGTACGTCCTGGTGAGCCAGGAGAAGCGCAAGCGCGAGCAGGATGCACCGGCCGCGCAGGGACCACCGCGGAAGCGCGCAAGTGGGCCCGGGGACCCCGCGCCCGCCGGCCACCTCGACCCCCGCTCGGCCGCGCGCCCCAACCGCAGGGCCGCAGCCACCACCGGCCAGGGCAAGTCCTCTGAGTGCTTCGAGTGCGGCAAGATCTTCCGCACCTATCATCAGATGGTGCTGCACTCGCGCGTGCATCGCCGCGCGCGCCGCGACAGGGACGGTGACGGGGACCGGACGGCGCGGGCCCGCTGCGGATCACTCAGTGAGGGTGACTCGGCCTCCCAGCCCAGCAGCCCTGGCTCCGCCTGTGCCGCTGCCGACTCCCCGGGCTCTGGCCTGGCCGACGAGGCTGCCGAAGACAGTGGTGAGGAGGGCGCCCCTGAACCTGCACCAGGTGAGCAAGTGTACCCAGGTGGCCTGGGTCCTGGGATCCCAGGCTCGGGGTTCCTGCTCCCAGGTAAACGTATATTCAAGTAGCCCCACTCATTAGCCCCTTACCCAGTGACCCCTTACTCAGCTAGGCCTATGCTCAGGTAATCCTGGGACTCAGGACTCCACGCCGGGGGGGCCTTGTGCCCTTGCCCAGGGTCCCTGTGGCCAGGTGGCCCCACACCCAGGAATCTGTCCCCAGTATGGATCTGGAACTCGCACTGCGGAGCGCAGTTACAGACACCCATCAGCTCCCCCTGGAGCCCCTTTCAGTGTTTGCATACACTCAAACCTTTGACCTCTAGGGTTGATGGACTCACCTGAGCATCTGTAATCCTAATTTCTGAGCAAAGAACACCATCATGGATCCCTTCTGAGACATTCACCCCCTTCTTTTTCTGCCTCAGACCCAGTTCTCACCATACGATGCATGCACACACGCGCGCGCGCACACACACACACAGACTTTTCTCCACTCCAGCTGGGTAGAAGACTATCTTCAAATTGGTGTTGGTGTGCAGTTATAATTAATCTCCTTGGATTCAAGTAACCCTGTGGGTTTAGAGACAGTTAATTGGAACAGATTACTTTTCACATAGCCATGTAAATATTTAAAGATGCTTGGCCAACTTTGTTTTCATAATTCTCCTACTTTCTATAAATTTTAAACATTTTGATATTTCCTTTATTATTTTTTGCTTTGCATAATTGTTTTAAGTGGAAAGTGATGTTTCAGTTATAGAACTTGCATGTTTCTCCACAAAGCCAAAGATGTTTTTCCCTTCTCTGCAACGCTGTTAGTGACTGTTGCTTTTTACCTGGACTTTTAAGAGTGATAGAAATCCAAGCCCGGAGCAGGGCTGTTTATATTCTGTGGTGAAGAAGATGACTGCTGTGCTGTATTATTTCACAACAAAACAGAAGACCGTGTCATTTTTCCTTATTAGAGATGTGGCCAAACCGGGACAGAGTTTATTACAGTCTTACACAGTGTGTTATATGAGGGTCTGTTACACTGAAATGCATATTGAGTCAACAGAGATGTAGAAGGCAAGTCTTTTCTCCTGTAGCAAAACCTGTGTTGAATCCACCCACAGGTTATGAGTGTATACATAGGTAAATGAGTTTTCAGTCATGCGTATTTTAACTTCGCGTTTCTTAGTCATTGGTCCCTGTGGGAGGAGCAGGAGGACATGGTCTTCTCTGAAAATGCTGTGCTCATTCAATGAACACTTTTGGATTCTTTGAATAATTTGTCATGTGAAACCGGGTTGACCCCATCGTGATCCCTGGTTGACTTCTTTTAAGTTTAATTCTCGGTGTTCTTTTTTTATTTTTATAAATACAGATTTTACTGGTTATGTTCCAGTAATACTCTGTCTACTTTTTTGGAGCACATGCTGGACAAAATATTGGGCTAGCACTATGGGTTTTTTTCTTTTCACTTCTAAGAGAAATATTCTTAATATTTGGAAAAGCTCTTGGGCCTCACTCACCCCATTGCTTATGGTGGTGGTCACATGATTCATAATCGAATCCAGTAGTGCTTTTAGAAATCAAGAGGTTGGAAAGATCTAATGATTTCCATCATAAATTGGAAGGTACTCTTTTTTCTTTTCAGGCTCATTAAATTTTAGAGACTACTATTGATGTCTTAAAGACATTATATATATTTTTCTCTATGTGTAATGTTTTGTGAAAGTTAATATAGACCTCAGCTGATTCTATAACAAGACATATATCATAGTTGAATGTAACAAACAGTTGGTGATAGAATAAACAGGATATTTCAGCTTATTGAGAGAGGACAGAAATTTGTGGCACGACAGAGGCATAAAACATGGAAGAGCCTTGTAGGTGTATGTGGGTCACTTTCCATAATCCCAAAGGACAGTATCTTTCTACCTAAAAACACCAACTTTTCACTCACAACAGCCGCCTTTAATGGTCTAGTGTAGCAACAAATTACTAATTCATGGATATTCCTTAAGGAGAGAGACCATGTTCCATCGATTTAACTACTCTCAAAACACTGTGATTTGTGGGATTTGGCCCAGGTCTTTCACAGGGCTAGCTTGGAAAAGAAACTGAGTATTTTGAATCTCATATTTAAATCTGCAGCATTCCTTTCTTTTTCTGAAAAAATACATGCAAGTTTGGAAAATGCTTGCCTTTCCTGTTACTAAAAAGATCACTTAGTTCTTTAAGCATTAGGTTATTTTAAATTCTCATAGAACTCTGATGGGATGATTGGTTAACACTGTTGGAGCAGCTATGTAGAAATTGAGGAACGAAAGATAACAGTGGTTCTCATAAGCAGCAGCCAGCCTGCCTGTGGGAGCACAGTTGAAATTAGAATTCAGATCTATGCGACCATTCCAGTAAAACCCAGTTGTGCCATAGTTTTGCCCGAACATTTTCTTTGACATCTGGGAATTGATTTGAATGCTGTTTCTGGATCTGGAAATAATTTTCATTATTAGATTAACTGAAAGAAACTCCTCTCCTTTTTTTTTTTTATGGAACATGTTTCGTCAGTTGAATGTTGCCATCTATTCCTCTGGAAAGTTCTGATATTCATGTTACTTTTATCCCCACATAAGACTTGGTCGCAGCAGCTCTTGTTATTGACTTAAAATAGTAGAAGTGCAAAATTGTGGAAAAAGAGTCAGTCATTGGGAATATGTTACTAGATTTAAATCCTCCACTGAGAAAGGGACGTGGCATGGACAGAAAGTCCACTTTTGGACTTCACAAAAAGTTAATATTTTTAGTAGGAAAGGGGTAAAAGGGCATCTAATTGGAGTTTATAAAAATCAACATTTCCAACGTTCCCAAACACAAGTAGGCTCAGGGAGCTTAGAAACCATCACTAGGGAAAAACGAATATTGCTTTGCAAGGAGACATATAAACCTTCAGCGTATGGGCCAAAATAGAATTCTGCTCAGAAAGCATTTAGGCGACTCAGGAATAACAGAAGCATGCAGAGAGGCTGCACGCCTCTGGAAGACTTGCTGTCAGAGTTGATGCCATCCTGAGAAGTGCCTGGACTGGGATGCCTGGTGCCCAGGCCATGGCAGATGCTCTGAGGTGCTCGTAATGCACAAGTGGTGCCCCATTGAGCTGCATATCATTCAAGACTAATTTTACTACTCCCGCTTTTCACCATTTCTTGTTGTGCTAATATCTGTCATGTAAAATCCATATTCCATCCCGTGGAACCCACCCTCACTTTTTAGATACTCACTGCGACTCAATAGATGGGACACCCTCAAGTTTTAGAGGACGTTGTGGGAAGTTAAAGTACAGTTGGCCCTGTGTATCCGTGGATTCCACATCTTTGGATTCAACCAACCACAGCCTGAAAATATTAAAGAAAAATAGATGGTTGTATCTCTACTGAACATATACAGGTTTTTTTTTTCGTTATTATCCCCTAAACAACACAGCAGAATTGTATTATTATAAGTAATCTAGAGATGATTTACAGTGTACGGGAGGATGCGCGTGGGTTACACGCAGGTATTTACACCAGGGACTTGAGCATCCTAGATTTTGGTATCAGGGGAAGTCCTGGAATCAGTCACCCCCGTCCCACGAGGGACGATTGTGTTCAACTGTTTTTGATCAACATAATGGCAAATTATATGACTCAGTATAATACAAAAAGTGCTTGGAACAAGTGCCTTGATATATGCAATTTGAAGAATCAAGGAAAGTCTTCAAAGAAAAAAAAAAATATGGTCAAGGGAAGGAAAGGTAATTAAAGGAGGAAACGGATCTACCTTCAGAGCATCTCCCGTTTCCTGTCCCCTCACTGGCTGCCTCCCTGCCGCCCCGCAGCCCCGTCCTCAGAGCCCATCTTCTTTCCACCGTCACCAGCCGCACTCAGGCTCTTGCCGTAAGGTGTTTGCTGAGCATGTGCTTGGAGGCTGGCTGGCTGTCCGTGCTGGTGCACTGGCTGTGAGGACGGCCAGGCTGCAGTCATGCGGCTGGGCACAGAGGTTCAACAACCGTCCTTCTTTTTTTCTAATAGAACACAGACAGCAATTAGAATAGCTTAGGGAGGGTGAGAGACGGTATGTATATGTGTGTCTGTGTGTGTGTGTGTGTGTGTGTGTGTGTGTTTTAAGACAGGTCTTGCTGTGTCACCCAGGCTGGAGTACAGTGGCACAATCTCAGCTCCCTGCAACCTCCACCTCCCGGGCTCAAGCCATCCTTTCACCTCAGCCTCCAGAGCAGCTAGGACTACAGGCGGTCACCACCACACATGGCTAATTTTCGCATTTTTTTGGTAGACATGGGATTTTGACATGTTGTCCACGGTGATCTTCAACTCCTGGGCTCAAACGATCCACCTGCCTCAGCCTCCCAGAGTGTTGAGATTCCAGGCGTGAGCCACTGCACCTGGCCTGGAGGATGTGTTTTTATGTGTTCACCCGTTGAAGCAGGATTGAGGGTGAATGTGGCCAGCGGAAGGGAGAATGGAATGAGGGGGTGAGCTGGGAGGGGTGTTTGCCTGTGTGGCCAATCCTGCTGGGCGTGGACAGCCTTTATAGGGTACTTCTTCTAAGCATTCCTTCAAGGTAGAGCAGAGGAGCTCTCACAGTGCCTTCGCTCATTGACCTTGCAGCCAGTCCACTCGCGATGCTGAGTCTCTTGGGGACTCCGCGGGGTCCTGGCTTGGACGCACCACGGGCAAGGCCGTCTCTGAAGCCAAGTCATGGGTTGGGAGGAGCGCTTGTCCTCACATAGTGCTTCATCATGGGTCTCACGAGAGGCTCAAAACGATTCAGAGAAAGAGGTTGTGGACCAAGGAGGAGAGAAAATGAGTGAAGTGCGTTCATCCAAGGGAGGTTCGAAGTGTAGGCAGGAAATAGCATCCAGTTCAGCTGGGGGAAGGAAAGCACACACGGCTGGGAACAATTTCATGGCAAACGCCACTCCATGGCCTGGAGCTGTGGGATGTCCTCATTCTGAGGGGGTCTTGGTAGCATTGGGGCCCTCTATTTAACAGGAGCTTGCAGAATGGGTAAAGGTACAAACCACAAGGCCAGCTGCCCTTAGTATCCGGACAGGTTCACTCGGCCGGACTGTGCCCAGTTCGTCCATCGTGCCACAGCCCCAGGCTCATCTTGCGTAATATCTAATAAATGTTCACACATAGACTGCTCTGCTGCTCCTGAAGTGCAAGGGTGACAGGCCGTCCTGAAGTCAGGTGTCCCCAAAAAGTGAGAGCTGCTGTCCACCATGTGGCCCATGCCAGGCCTGACGGCTCCCTGGGGTGTTTTCCCTAACCAAAATGAGCCATAGAACATCCAGAGAAGAAAACCAGAGTGGGATCTGGTGAGACAGAAATTCAGAAGAACGGAGACCGAGGTCAGGAAGCTGCAGGCCGATCGCAGGCTTTGGAAGAGCTGGCACAGTGCGCCCTGCAGAGGGCTCTCCAGGGCTCTACCTGGAGCGAAGACACCCTCCGTGGCTTTACCCCGTACGGAGTTCTGAGGAGTTTCTTTCGTTGGGAGTAAAGTATGAGTTGGAAAACTCTGATATTAAATTCTTGTTTAGTATAAAAATGCAGCAGTGTTCTTCCAGAGAAATATTCAGATGTAGTTGACAGTCACATGCAGAATGCCTTGTGATGTAGTCAGCATCTTAGCAACCGGAGCCCACTCTTAATCCGCGCTCCCGCACACATGAACACGACGGTGATTGTTCACAGGGCCCTGGGTGTCCTTGTGTGCTTTCCAAGTTATCAGAGGAAGATTAAATTATGAGGAGAATAGTGTCTCCTAAATACGTTTTATTGTATTCTGATTCTTTCAGCGTTGATAATCTATGCATGGCATGCGTGCTGATATTTGCTTGAACAGAGTGCTACATTTTCTGACCTTCCAGAATGAATTTATTAGACTGAAAGGCGTTGGACTCCAGAGATTATACTCCGGGGCTTTCTTCCCGCCACTGAGAAATACATGTGGGATGTACGTACTTGGTACCGTGCAACAAACATCAGGCAGACATTTTGGTTTGCTAGGAAAATTCAAACACTTGACTTATTTTCTCTCTCTGTTTTAACTCAAGATAGAATCATAGAATTTTCGAGGTGGGAGGGAACTAAGAGGTATCCATTCTATCCTCTCGTTTTATCAGTAAGGAAACTGGGGAACAGGGCAGGCTTGGCTTTCGCCCCATGCCGAATGGTGTGTGCGTTGCTGAAATACGGCATCATTGGTGGAGAGCACACGAGCTTGGACTCAGACGTGTGGATTTTAATTCTCCTTTAGTCACCAAGTCACAGTGTGGTATTAGAAGTTCATCAGCCCCTGGGAATTTGCAGTGTCCTGCCTTGCAGTGGGGAGGCTGTGATTTCCACCGAAGCTGCTGTCCTCGCTCCATTTCCTGTGTGTGCCTGGCACACTGTGGGTATCCTACACACACACTGTTCATGTTAGTGTCCAGCTTCCAGCCTGGGAAAGGGTCCCCTTCCTGGTGTGTCCACGAGGGGCAGGAATGTGTAGTCCCAGGATGGCTCAGATTCTGCATCTGCACTTGTGCCCATGTTGTATGCAGGCCAGGATGCCCCACAGCCACAGCCGTGGTACCCTGTGCAGAAGTCCTGTGGGGTGTGCCGAGTTTCTTTCCTGCCACGTAGGAAGTTACTTAGGATAGACATTCAGTGATGTTCACTGAAAGAGAAGTTCGTGATATTCTCAGACTCCAGAGCCAATGGATGCATTTACAGATTCTTATTGGATGGAACAGTTTTCAGCCTTTTCTCTCTTTGCCTCATATGCTAAACTTCTTTACTTTAATTCTCCTTTCCCTGCTAGATTTAGCATTTTCCAGTCTGCAGGAGGGGTAGTGCTGGATATGACTTTCGGCCCCGAACCTGTTGGGTGAATGTCATTGTTGCTGTGTCGTGAAGAAGTGGCGCTCGGTCCTCCCAGGTGTGACTTGAACTTGTTACTCTGGCTTGAAATGGAAGGGTTCCTCTTGGTAGATTTCATCTATCAATAGTGGAAAGAAATGCCTGAATTTGGTTCTTGCACCCCGTTCCTGTGAGATAGGGCATCTCATGGACCAGGCAGTATTGCTCCTGGTAAAGAGGGAGGTCTGATTCCACTCCGAGCCGTCAGTTCCTGACCAGCTGGAAGAACGGACAGCAGCAGCCAGAGCAGCAGGTGCTGGGTTGGGTCAGGCGTTGCCGAGGGCTTGGTGCACCTGTGAGAAAAGGTGCTGGTGGTTGCGGTGGGGTTTCCTGGCCAGGAGAGGTGTGATGCCATGGAGTGGTGTGCACCCCTGTGGAGCTGGGGCCGTGGCACCCTGAGATGGTGCCTTGCTGCTGAGCTGTCTGGGAGATTCCAGTCATTCTGACTGATGATTCTACACCTGCCTGCATTGGTTGTGTTGTCCCCCTCCTGTATCTGTGATGTGCTGCGACTAAGCCCATCCTTTCTTGATCCTTCACTAGGAGTTTGCTTAAAGCACAGATACCCACCCTTCTGCTCAGCCCTTTGGTGTTCCTCCTTGCAAGCTGAGGAGGCTCCCAGCTCCATATGCATTTCAGCTCTGGCACCTGCCCGTCTTCTCCACTCTCCACCTTGCTGTGCCCCAAATGCTATGCCCAGACTCAGGGCTCCCATGTCTCCTCCACAAGGCCTGAGCGTGCAGCCGCGATACGGCACCCAGGGTGGAAGGCAAACCTGGGCTTCAGGCTGGCCCCATTCCTCCCTGTTGCGTGGACACATTTCTTTTCAGGCAGAATGACCCTCTCTGTCCCCAGCATCCGGCTTGTGTTGGGCATCCTCAAATTGCCATCTCATTGAAGACAGGGGCCAGACCTGCTTTTTCTTGAGGGCCCCGCAGTACTCACGCTGAGAACAGTGGCTGGAGCTGCACCTTGATGAGTTCTGTTCTTCAGAGTTGACAGCGAACTACGTGGAGAAATGTTGTATTCGGGAGTGGGTAGTTTTGCACAGGAGTACTCAGTGCTCAGTAGTCCTTTTTACTGGATGTCTAGACTCTAGAGATCTTCCTGTCTGATAACAGAAACAGCGATGACCAGCAGTCACAGCAGAGGCCAGCCTTACAGTTAGTATTTAATGGGAGCATCTCGGAAGCCTACAGAGTCTTCAGTGGAAAGTGCTGCATGTGTGGATTTCAGTGCCGTTGCCACTCAGGATGTGTGGACTCAGGATGTGCGACCAGGTCTCGCTTTTGGTGTTGTCAGACTCAGTGGAGTGAGGATTTGGGGAGGTCGCCTTCTTCCCTTTTTCTGACCCTACAAGCCTCGTGTTGGAGCCGTGGCTTGGAGTTGCTGTGTCTGGGGCCTTTGTTACTGATCCGTTGTTACTGTGGACCAGGAGCAGAAGTTGGCTAAGCCCCTTCCCAGTAGAGAGTGGTGCTAACATCGAGTGACCCTGGGCATGGGGTCTTGCTTGGGCCCCAGACTGTCACGGCAGGCTTCCTAAAGAGAGGTTGGTCAGGCCATTGGATGGTTTCCCACCTCAGTACAGAGGGCCGTGGGCCTGATGGCCTTTGGAGGCCAGAGGATATGGGAAGATCTATGAGTTTCATTGGCGCTGGGGCCCAGAGAGTGGGGCTGTAGGCTCTGGAGTCCCAATCCACTGAGCTCCAGCACACAGGGCTCAGGTGACACAGAAGAGTGAGCTGTCAAGGACACAGTTGAGTGCATGTTCTCTGTTTCAGCTAAGGTGAGGTGATGGTCCTGGTAAGCAGGTAGTGACGATGCTGGCCCTTTGCACAATATTGGCATTGAAGGCAGAGGCCTATGGGGTGAGAAGGTAGCAGTGGTGCTGGTGCTTTGCACAGTGTCGGCACTGAAGGCAGAGACCTGTGGGGAGAGCAGGTAGTGACAGTACTGAGGCTTTGCACAGCATCGGCCCTCAAGGCAGAGGCCTATGGGGTGAGCAGGTATCGATGGTGCTGGTGCTTTGCACGGTGTTGGTGCCGAAGGCAGGGGCTGCGGAGGAGGGCAGGTGCTGGAGGACTGGCCACCCCATTGCTTGAGGAGTGCTGTGGGTGCCGCATTTTGAGGACCTCTAGATAGAGCCCAAAGCTGTCCTTTCCTTAAGGAGTCCTTCCTTGTTCAACTGGTGACATCTGCAGAAACTATCTCCAAAGCTTCTCATCCATGGGAACTTTGCCGTTGGCCCTGGCATTGGTGGCTGCTTCGAATAGCAGACCCTGTCCTGTTCCCGCCAGGGCAGAGGTGGGCGGGGCCGCCTGAGCGCACTTGGAGGCGGAATGCATGGGGCACTGCTGGTGCATTGCATGTTAGTCCACTCTTGTGTTTCTGTAAAGGAATACCCGAGACTGGGCAATGTATAAAGAAAAGAGATTGATTTTGGCCCACGGTTCTGCAGACTGTATAGGGAGCATGGTGCCGGCATCTGCTTTCGGTGAAGCCTTAAGAAGCTTAGGATCATGGTGGAAAGTCTGGGGGAGCCCATGTGTCACATGGCAAGAGAGAGAAGGGAAGGCGCCACACACTCTGAAACCACCAGATCTCGTGTGAACTCAGAGCGAGAAGTCACTCATTATTGTAATGAGCACCAAGCCATTCGTGATGGACCCGCCCCCATGGCCCGGACACCGCCCCTCGGGCCCCACCTCCAACACAGGGAATCGGTCTCAACATGAGGTTTGGAGGCGGCAGATGTCCAAGCCCTGTCATGCCGGGCACAAGACCTTCCGGAGCAGCCCCTCTCTTGCTGCTTTCAGGATTGACTTCCTGGTGTGACTTAGGCTCAGTCAGTTCTTAAAGGAATCTGTGGCTTGCCATTTGATTTGCATCATTCTTAGTCTGCATTTTCATCATGGGCACACTGAATTATTTCATAAGTTTAGACTTTCTTTTAAATGCTTGAAGCATTTAAGTTTTATTTGATAAGTGTTTTGTGTGTGTGTGTGTGTGTGTCCTCGTCTGTGGCACAAGTTCGTAATTTTTCATTTGTGTGTATGTGGTTTTCTTTTCGTGGTTCTTAGATAATTTTCTGTGTGCTGGACCTAATCTGAGGCTAGTTTTTCATGAGGGATTTGTCGGCTATTGATAGGATCCAGTATTTGCATATATAATTTGCATAAGCCTTTGCATATTAAAATGGATTGCCATTTTAGCTCTGTATTTTACTAGAATGTTAAAAAGCTAGGGATATTTGTCTCTGGATTAAAGGTTGGAAAGTAAGACTCCAGTTACTGAGATTTTACCTGATTCTGTGTGCATGGTCCACATCGCGCTATCCATTTACAGGAGGCCTTGTCTTCTGCTTTCTTTACAAAGGAAGCCGTTGATTTGAAAGAAGTATTTCCACAGATTAGTGAGACATTTGGGCGAACTGTTAGCTGCCAAATATGTTCCTGTATAGATGAGCCAAATCTCAGTGTTACTCATGTTCTCTCTCTTAACTCCAGAATAGTTACTTTGAGCACTATGAATAAACTGTCTTCCAAATTTAATACAATTACTGTTTCATTTAATAACCTACTTGGTTACTGAAATGTATCACTTAAAATGATAATTCCGCGGTGCCATTTGTTGAGCTGGCCATCCTATAGAAAAGTTACATACATGCCTGAATCTCATATCTGAAACCTGATGGAGAATGGCAGCTGCCTTCAAAGTCATGGAATTAGGTTGTTGGTATATATGATAATCCAGTGATTGATTCCAGTATAGACATTATTGGGATAGTTTGTTCATTGGACTGGACAATTAGAGAACATTTTTGATATTGAAATGATGGCCAGGTTTCCTATCTGACTAGTTAAATTGTGTTTCCTGTGATTTAAAATTAATCTGTGATGTCACTGCTTTTTAAAAATTGATTACTACGTGACTCATGAGAATGTGACTTTTATAGAGTATTTTGGTATTAGACTAGGACATGATAGGAGTGGAGTGGATTGAAATTTTTTCATTTTTAAGAAATATTACCGGGTTCTACTTTTTCGAAAATGATGGAAGATGGTAGGTCCAGGGCCGTGAGGCTGGAATCAAGGCCTCAACCTTCGGAAGCGTCGTGGACATATAGGGAAGAGTCGGTAAGAACCTTGAAATGCAGTTAAAGGTGCCCCCAGAAGGTGACCCAGGAAGTTCCTGAAGTTCAGGTATGAAAAAAGCAATTGGAAGATACTGGCTCTGGGAATTTTCAGAAGCTCTGAACAGAAGGTTCTGGACAGGTTGTGCGTCACACCAGCAAGACAGAGTCTCTGCGGTTTCTATGGCGATAGCCTACACTCCACTTAGAAACAAATTCTTGATGTTGTTTTGAAACCTCAGTAACAAAAGGGCACCGTGTTTGCTTTTGCAGAACAGCCCGGTAGCCGTGCGGCGTCTGGCAGACATCGGATTCCTTGATACCTTTTCGTAGCCACTGCTCGGTGCATCATTTTCCATTCTGGGTCAGAATTTCCTGGTTTTTCTTTCTCGAGTGGAAGATCTTTTTCTTTGAGTTTAAAGATCTCTTGATTTGGGGGATGCTGCTGCTGGTGGTTGTGGAAGTTTCCTGGGCAGTGTGCAGCTGTCAGCCCAGCAGGGCGTGTCTGGAATGGGGACGAGAAGCTGACCTTTCCCTGGTCACAGGGTGTCCAGGGTCACCCACACCCTCCTTTGTGCACTGCTGGCCTTGATCATCGTCTTCCTTCACTGTGGGCACCTCTGTTCCTCCCCCTACTCCTCTTCCTACTAGAATGGGCAGAGTCAGGAGCCCAGGGGGCATCTTAGCACAAAACACCTCAGTGAGCCCAGAGGCTGGGGAGCGTGGATCGCTGCATCTGGAGGCCACAGCTCTAGGTCCAGTCTCAGAGGATGCCTGAGCTTGTTGTCTTTTATCTGCCCCAAGGCCATGGACAGAATCCCAGGCCAGGAGGAGTCTCCATGTGCCTGCATGTGCCATTGTTGCTCCCCACACACCTGTCTCCTCCTGGAACCCTCAGGCCCTTGGCCCTGGGTGCCATCTGCATCTTTCACTTCTCAGCTCTTTCTGATGCCCTGTGCTGGGGGAGGGGCTTCCAAGACAAGACCTCAGACCCCAGACCCATCTTCTTGGCTCAGGACTCCTCATCCCCTGCCAGGTGCTGCTGATCCTGTCCCCGGGAGGGAGAGGGTGAGGCAAGGTCCGACTTCCCCGGCGTCAGCCTGCATCTCATGCTGACCTCCCTGCCCTGCCTGCTCGCCCTCCTCCTGAGCGGCCTCCTGGCCTCTGCGTGGGCTTCAGGGCTAGCTATGGCAGGAGGAGCTCCCATTTTCTGGGCTAGACCCATGCTAGGCTCCTGGTTTTAGAGTTCTGCTCATCCTTTAGAACATCCACACATCTTTTGTAAACACCTGCACATTGCAAGGAATCCAGATGGTGAGGAAGTGCTTGGAAGGGAGAGATCCTCCTCTGTTGACTGTCCGTACCGGCCTCACCTCTTACTGAGAGTTTACTTCTGACCCTCCTAGGTCTTTAAAATGTATTTGCTTGTGTAAGTGTATGTGTAGATTTTTTTCTTGTTTTGGTACATAGTAAGAGCATTTGATGTGTCTCGTTCCTCAGCCTGCTTCCCCATGTGACAGTATGTCCTGGGAATCTGCCTGTGTGGGCGGAGGACTCTCCTCTCTTGGACTGCTTGGGAGTTCAGGGTGATCTTGTTCTATTTGCCTGTTGATCATTGTTCAGGTCCTTTCCAAATTTCATTACAAACAGTGCTGCAGTAAACATGCTGGTGACAGGCCATTAACAGGATTTAATGAAGGCCTTAGGAGGATTTCATGATGGATTGATTTCTTTTTTTTTTTTGAGACAAGAATCTCACTCTGTCGCCTAGGGTGGAGTACAGTGGTGCGATCTCGGCTCACTGCAACCTCTGTCTCTCAGGTTCAAGCGATTCTCCTGCCTCAGCCTCCCGAGTAGCTGGGACTACAGGTGCGTGCCACCATGCCCGGCTAATTTTTTTTTTGTATTTTTAGTAGACACAGGGTTTCGCTGTGTTGGCCAGGCTGGTCTCAAACTCCTGACCTCAGGTGATCCACCTGCCTTGGCCTCCCAAAGTGCTGGGATTACAGGCCTCAGCCACTGCGCCCGGACCATGATGGATTTCTTTAAGTGAAATTGGTGGTTTCAGGAGTTTGTACATTTTATATTTTGATAGGTGCTGCCTGTTAGAGTGTAATAATCCTCACGTCCACCAAAAGCTTATGAGTGTGTGTGTTTCTCCACGTCCTGAATAGTTCTTAGTATTATAAATTTTCTAAAATTGCCTGTATGAAACAAAAAAAGTGGTATATTTTTATTGTTTTAATTTCCATTTTCTCATTTTTTTTTGTAAGCGTAAGCGTGTTTTCGTGTTTACTGGCCATTTGTATTTCTTCCCTGATGTACTTGTCCATGAACTTTGCACATTTAAAAAATGTGTTGTCTTTTTCTTGTTAATTTATAGGAATTCTTTATATGTCGTGGATTTGATTCTCATGTTTTGAATACGTTCTGTTGGTTTCTCATTTGTCTTTTTATGAAGTCTTTTATTGTGGAGGTTCTAAAACATCAGAATTGTCTGTATGGTTTTTGGATTTTACATAGACTTTAGACATTCTCTACCCTACCATTAAATTATTCTCATTGAATCAAATCTAGTTTGCTTCATTACATTTGCTTTATTCCACCTTGTGTTAACCCATGTAAAACCTCGTATATATTCTGTGAGGTACTTTAAACATTTTCCCATATTGATCTGGTTTTTCCAACATAATTTATTCAACAGTCAGTTGAGTGAATGTTTTCTAGTAGGTTATGTTATGTTTTCTTCACTGATTTGAAGGAGTAACTTTGTCATAGACTCAATCTTTGTGTGCTTTATCTGCATTTCCTATAAACCTCCAGCATAGCCCCATGAGGTGAAGGTGCCACTTGTCTCAAAACACAGACAGGAAATCTGAAGTTGAGAGGGTTAAGTAAACTTTCTCAAGTTGGTTCCAGTCGTAAGTGTTGAAATCAATAATATATAATAATGTATTGTGACATGCCACCAGAGTGTGAAGGGAAGAAGGACAGGAAGATGGAGAAATGAAGGCTGGGAACTTGCCCTGTGTTCCCGGCATTGTACCCGTTCTCTCTCTCAGGCTCTTGTCTCCACCCCAATCCTCACCTTTGCAGCCCCTACTCAGGGCCCAGATAGCAGGACCCTCGGGCTGGGACTTGCAGGTGGGATGTCTCCATAACCTGTCCATACGGAAAGGAAAGGACCGCGCCTCGGTTCCAGGATTCTTGCTTGCCTGGGAGGAGCCGCTAGGGGTCAGTGTTGTCCATCCAGAGGCCCTGTCCCATAGTGATGGGCCGCTGAGGCCCTGGAGGATTGTGTTTTTGGGAGATGATGCCGGCGCTCCCTAGCTTTTTCTTCATTTCGTGTGCATAATTTCCGATCCTTCCAGTGAACTAATGATGCTGCACATAGATGAGAAATAATGTTCCTCTTTGTCCATGTGTATGTGTTGACATCAGCCTTTACACATTTTTTTTTTGGACTCTTGCGGCTTCCTTTAAGTAATTCATTCAAATAATATGTTTGTTTTAGAAGTTGGGGATGCCAAATTTAGTACATAAAAATACATTACTCCTGGTTAACCGTGGATTTTAGATAAACAATAAATACTTTTTAAAAAAAAGTTTACGTATGTCCCGTGCAATATTTGGGATATACTTACACTAAAGATTCCTTTGTTATTTATCTGAAAATCTGTATTTTAGATAACCGGACATGCTGTATTTGAGCTGGTGAGTGTCTTGTGAGTAAACCTTTTCTGGTAGGTTATGTTCTTTTAATGCATGGGGGAAATGTCTGGTCTTGTTGGCTGATTAAAGCCTGCTGAGCACAACTCCTTTTGTTTATTACTAGATGGGAGATGTTGGCTACCTCACATCAGCAAAGGCTAGAAGAAGAATTGGCTGAGGGAGAGGAGGGGAGACCCTTCAGCAGAGTTTTTCTTTCTGCAGTTTACATTTGTTAATACTTTAAACACGTGGATTAGCTCTATTGAGGGTAAGAACAATGCTTGTGGAAATAGAGATTTAACAAAACAGAAATCACCTTCATTCTGTTTCATTTGAATTAAAAAAGTGACTGCTGGCATTTTCTAACATAGCTCTCTAAAAGTTTCTTGAATTAGGATGAAGGAATGTACTTGAGTTTGCTATGCAACGTGAAGGCAGTTTTATGTTAATGTGACGTCTGAAATTCCCTGTGCCGCGAAGAGCAGCGCTGGGGGGTTTGCCTGCTTGGCATCGATGTCAGCTGTCAGAGCGGGAAGCTTGGCTGGGCTCGGGTATTTTTGCAGGTGAATTTCTGTGTTGAGGCTCTGCTGGTGTCTCTTACCCGGACGTCGACCCCTCGTGGGTCGTCAGTGACTTGAGTGCCGCGTGGGTCCATCACATTTCATTTGCTTTGTGGGACCCTGAAAAATGCAGGACAAGCTCTGGTAAGAGTTCAGGTGTTGACAAAAGACACAGCTCCGACCACGGGGCATTAGGTCATCTGCATGAGCATACCTCCTGAATTCAAAATCAAAACAGCCCCAAGAATTCCTTCGGTCGTCCTGAGATGTGGGCTTCCCAGATGTGGAGAAATGTTTAGCCGTCTCCGTGGCATGTGATCTGTGGCCTGTGATTTTTCACAAGAGATGAGGAATCAGTAGTCAGGATGGCACAGTGTGTGTGAGGATATCAGCCCTCACTGTGATGTGGTTCCTTTGGTGGACACATTTCCTCTGGCTCTCACTTGATTTTGTCTGTGCATGAGCTAGCCTTATTTAGTTTTGATTGAAAAATGCTAAGTTAATATGTGTGGAAAAAATCCATGGCCAATCACCATTCTTTTGGGAATTCCATGTCCTGTGCTTGAACTGTTGAAGAATTACTGGTGTATTAGTTGTAGATTCCACGGGGCAAATGGAAAAGGCATAAAACAGTGGGCTCTTCCCATGCCTCCACCTGCAAAGCGATCTCTCACTTTTTTTTTTCTTTTTTTGAGAGATGGGTGTATAATTGATGTAGAAGGTTCTGGAACCTGGTGTGGCTCCGAGATAAGGCCCTTCCGAGTCAGGGGAGGTTGTGACTTCACCTGCCTGTTTTTCAGGGGGAACCTTTTCACCTGCGTGTGTGTGTTTCGGGGGAACCTTTTCACCTGCATGTGTGTTTCGGGGGAGCCTTTTCACCTGCGTGTGTGTTTCAGGGGGAGCCTTTTCACCTGCGTGTGTTTCGGGGGGAACCTTTTCACCTGCGTGTGTGTTTCGGGGGGAGCCTTTTCACCTGCGTGTGTGTTTCGGGGGGAGCCTTTTCACCTGCGTGTGTGTTTCGGGGGGAGCCTTTTCACCTGCGTGTGTGTTTCGGGGGGAGCCTTTTCACCTGCGTGTGTGTTTCGGGGGGAGCCTTTTCACCTGCGTGTGTGTTTCGGGGGGAGCCTTTTCACCTGCGTGTGTGTTTCGGGGGGAGCCTTTTCACCTGCATGTGTGTTTCGGGGGGAGCCTTTCACCTGCGTGTGTCCCACCTGCGTGTGTGTTTCAGGGGGAGCCTTTTCACCTGCGTGTGTGTTTCAGGGGGGAGCCTTTTCACCTGAGTGTGTGTTTTGGGGGGAGCCTTTTCACATGCGTGTGTGTTTCCGGGGGAGCGTTTTCACATGCGTGTGTGTTTCCGGGGGAGCCTTTTCACCTGCGTGTGTGTTTCGGGGGGATCCTTTTCACCTGCGTGTGTGTGTTTCAGGGGTGGAGGCTTTTCACCTGCGTGTGTTTCGGGGGGAGCCTTTTTACCTGCGTGTGGGTGTTTCAGGGGTGGAGCCTTTTCACCTGCGTGTGTTTCGGGGGAGCCTTTTCACCTGCGTGTGTGTTTCGGGGGAGCCTTTTCACCTGCGTGTGTGTTTTGGGGGGATCCTTTTCACCTGCGTGTGTGTGTTTCAGGGGTGGAGCCTTTTCACCTGCGTGTGTGTGTTTCAGGGGTGGAGCCTTTTCACCTGCATGTGTTTCAGGGGGAACCTTTTTACCTGCATGTGGGTGTTTCAGGGGTGGAGCCTTTTCACCTGCGTGTGTGTTTCAGGGGGAGCCTTTTCACCTGCGTGTGTGTTTCAGGGGGAGCCTTTTCACCTGCGTGTGTGTTTCGGGGGAGCCTTTCACCTGCGTGTGTGTGTTTCGGTGGTAGCCTTTTCACCTGTGTGTGTGTTTCAGGGGGAGCCTTTTCACCTGCGTGTGTTTCGGGGGGAACCTTTTTACCTACGTGTGGGTGTTTCAGGGGTGGAGCCTTTTCACCTGCGTGTGTTTCGGGGGGAACCTTTTTACCTGCGTGTAGGTGTTTCAGGGGTGGAGCCTTTTCACCTGCGTGTGTTTCAGGGGTGAGCCTTATCTCTTGCCAGCATATGTCTTGTCATGTCTTGTTGCTTAAATGGTGTTTGAGGCAAGGTACTGTCAGTTCACATTAAGGACATATTAACAAGAACACACAAGAAGGTCTTTGTGTTGTTTCTCTCCACACAGGAACTTCATGAACCCTAGCATTTGATCTGTGCAGCTTTTCCTTTCCTAGCTTGTAAAGCTTGTGGCTGTTTTCCTTTTGGGAACGTGTATGCATCCCTTCCCTTGTAAAGAATGCGTGTAAATTCTGTTGTGGACATCCGTTTTAATGGGTCTCTGTTAGATTGTGCTGCCAGCTGCAGAGTGCTTGAATCCTGGGGTCTCCGAGTGTTCCAGGTGAGAGTCCTGCAGTGTGCACAGCCCAGGGTCTCCATGCAAACTCCAGGTGGCCAGACGCATCAAGATTTAGAGTTGCGGAGCTCAGTGTGATATTGAGAGTACATCTTGTCTTCCTTTATCAGGTAAAAATGAACCGGTGACAAAAATAAATTATCTTTGCTTTCCTTAAGGATTTGTATGGAGGAGAATTAATTTAGGTGGTTTTTCTTATCTATTCCAGTTTGTCATTGTTTACGATCAGAGATTTCTTTCTAACCTGTTCTGTCCACAGTATATGCAGTTTCTGCTTGTCCTATCCTCCAGATAAATGGAATTCGTATCTTCTCCTCCCGTGCCTCCCCAGTGCTCCATGTCTGCCCACCATCATCCCGTCCCTGCTTCTTGCCCCTTGGCTGGAGCCCTCCGTTTATTTGCTCTGTGCTAGGGTATGTCTGCTTCACAACCCCTTTCTGTTTAAGTGGTGGTTTCTGGGTATCTTTTAATTCTCTACCTCTCCATAAATACAGAGTCCCACTTCTCTTAAAGCCTTAGAACTGCCTCATAATTAGTCGATTTAATTCTGAGGTTGTGCTTGTTGTTTTAACTGTCGATTGACCTACATTTCTGAATCCTACATTTAGCTTCTGGAAAGTTAGGGCAGTCACTTGTTTGCAGGTGCAGCTGTGCTCCATAGCCTGAGTGTATGAATACATGGTCATCATCTGTCAGGTCCCTGGAGACCGGTCTGTTTCTTACTGCCGCAGTGCAGGGAGCGCCGAGGGACCGGCCCGCTCTCTGCAGGCTCCTCTTCGTGGCTGTGGCAGGAGCTGTCTCCTGGTTTCCTGGGTCAGGGCCCTCTCGAGGAACAGTTTGCTGTGTCTTATTTAGTGCTCGTCCTCCACATCTCTAGCTGATGGTAGTGTCTTCCTGAATTCTAGGCAACTCTACCAAATTCCAACTGGATGATAATAGCATAGATACCCTGGCTGAATTTTTCTGGGATTTACCTTAACTTGCTCATGTAGCCATGGAGTTATTTAAAATAACAATAATACTCACTGGTAGTCTGGTGCATTATTTAATTTCTAAGATTAAAAACAAAAAACAAAACAAAAAAAAAACTTGCCTTAAAATGGCCAAAGTCATACAGTTTGATCCATGTGTGAGGCAGAGAAATTCCTGATAACTTGGGCACCAGACCTGGCCCACTGTGTGATTCAGATCTGCGGAAACTTTTTCAGAAACTTGTCTTTGCTTTGAAAATACTTATGTTGTGGCACTTTGTACACTTTCTTACTGTAGGTAAAATCAAAGAAATGTGAGATGTTGGCAAAACATAGGTGATACTTAGTGTAAAGTAGTGCCCTCTGTAATAGTGAAACATTTTATGAGGTTTATTTTGGGATGTTGTTCACCCATAGGACCTGCTCCCTGTGGCTTGGATGTTTTGAAAAGACTCTAGGAACTTAGTGTGGAATTCTTATGTCCCATTTCCCCTTCAAGCAAACCCTTGAGTTGTCTAGCAGGTTCTGGAGAGCAGAGGGAGGGACCCAGTGGCAGCTTTGCAAACACAGAACTCATGGGGGCTCAGCCCGGGCTCTGCTTTCCAGCTCTGAGGCAAAGTCTGGCCTCACGGACTGGACCAGGATACCAGTTGGGAGGTGGGACTTGTTCCTTAAAGCACGAAGCCCCGGAGCAGCTGCCAGCGCAGCATCTCTATCACCTAAGGCCTAGCCTGCCATGCCTCTGGCAGCCAGGACAGCAGCCTCGGAGCCTCAGCTGCTCTGCTCCTCTTGGGAGGTTTATGACTTCCGAACTCGACTTCAAACCCTGTCTCTAGAGCCCTTTTCCAATATGCACCAGCCTAAACTCAGGATGACTTCCTAAGTGTAATTCATCTTGCTTTGTAAACATGTGTCAATAGTTGACCCTGAACATGCATGTTGTGCACAAGAGTGGTGTTTGGGATGTATGTTGATCCGTGAGCAGGAGGCACACGCTGCATTCTAGGGCAGGAGTTGTTAGAAATTATCCACGTCCAGGTGCTCAAGTCAGAATCACAATCATCATGGGACGTCTCCTTGCTTGTTCTCTTCTATTTCTCTCCTTTTGGGCACCACCAAAATTCATGATTTATAAAGCAAATCCATTTTTTGGTCTGTTGGTGTTTTCAAAAGACATCACTAAGGAAGTTCAATTACACTTACTGATATTGTGGATGAAGTACCCATTCATGGACTAATCTGGGAATTTCACTACTAAGCATAAACTTTCCTGATGAAAGTGCATTTTTACTTTTCAACAGCCAGTTTATAAATACCGTTTTTTTTTTATATAGAATATGACACATTCAGGAGGTGTAACCCCTCCCCAGCCCAGCATGGCAAGGTGAAATAGAGGCTTGGGAAGCATAAACTTTTACAGCCACAGGAATTGCTTTTACCTGCAAGTTTTTTTGATCATCTGTCCTACTTAGAATATTTTCTTAAGTATCCACTGTTCTCCGTGAAATAACATGCCCCACTCCCCACTTTCCACATACAAATAGTCCTGAGAATAGTGTATATATACCTAAAATGAGCAGCGTGGTTGACTTTGCTCCTTATAGTCTAGTACTTTACTGATTTTAGCAGTTTGACAAATGACCTTCCGGGAATTCAGTGTATGGTAAGATGACCTTTACAGAAATAAGCAAAAAATAGAGACAGCAATGAGGGCCGGGGGTAGAGAGCAGATTTTAGGCCAGAGGGTGAGAAGGACGTTGGAGGAGTTTGGATGGTTAAGTAGACGTCACAGATTTGGACAGTGAGCATCTGCAGTGCTGCACCTTTCACACCATCTCCAGCTGCTTACTTATATCTTAAGCTTATTTACACCATCTCCAGCAGCTGACTTAGATCTTAAGCTTACTGCAGATGTAAGAGCAGTGATAATTGACTGGCAAGTGTGAAAAACTACAGAAATGCAGGTATTAAATGCCTGCTAAACAAAAGCACCTCAGCACCTGGGGCTGTTGTGGGAGCCATGGGATCCCCAGGTACCTGGAGTCGCTCCCTCATGATCACCTGTGTGAGGTCAGTAGAAAGACCAGGGCTGCCTCTCGCTCCACATGTGTGGGCCTCACACACAGTGGGGACTCCTGGCTTTCAGGCTAGGAACGAATATAAAAGGAGCAGTGTTTATGAGACAAGTAGTATTTTTATTGTATATGTTCTCATGAACTTGTATTAGTCTCTTCTCATGCTGCTAATAAAGACATACCTGAGATTGGGTAAGTTATAAAGGAAAGAGGTTTAATGGACTCACAGTTCCACATGGCTGGGGAGGCCTCACAATCATGGCAGAAGGTGAAGGAGAAGCAAAGGCATGTCTTAATGGCAGCAGGCAAGAGGGCTTGTGCAGGGGAACTGCCCTTTATCAAACCATCAGGTCTTGTGAGACTTATTCGCTGTCAGGAGAACAGCACGGGAAAGACCCGCCCCCATGATTCAGTTACCTCCCATCAGGTCCCTCTCAGTACATGATGGAATTATGGAGCTACAGTTCAAGATGAGATTTGGGTGGGGACGCAGCCAGGTCATATCAAACTGTTGTGAAATTGAAGTATTTTATTTATGTGTTGTTATATTATGTACAATTTAATCGTTGTAGAAAATGCAGATAAGGGAAAAGAAAAAGAAAAAGAAGGTATCACTGCTCATAGGTAACGATATTTTGGTCTGGCTGCACCTTTCTACGAATATCCTTTGTGTATACACATTTGTATACACATGTCCCTTTAGTACGTTTTTCTCTTGAGTGTACACACATACACCTAACACATCTGGAAAATACTTACCTCTATCCCATTGTTTCAATTTAATACGTTTGAGCTTTTGTTGTCCACGTGTATACAGCCTCGTGTATAATCCTGGACAATTCTGAATTCCCCCAGGGTCTCAGAAAGTGGAGATGTAACCCATTTCTGGCATTTAGAGGCTCAGGTTTCCAGAGTAGGAGTGGCTGCGACCCACAGTATCTGTGCCTAACGGATGTGTTTTATTGGTGAGATGGTGTGAAATGCAAGTGGACCCCTGTCCTGTCAGGGTCCGGTCCCAGCTGGACACCAGCTTGCTCTGTGTCTCACAGTTTTCGTCTGCGGAATGAGGTGTTTGGGCTGGAGGAAGTGGGGACCCATCTGCCCTGCAGACCCTCTGCCCTTCAGGCTTCCATTCCTTTGCTTATCCTAGGTCACAAGGCTTTTTAATTTCTACTTACTAGCAAATGGGATTTAACATCATTTGTTCAATTTTGGCTTTAAAACTAAATTCATTTTCCCCGGCTTTGCACTGCATTATAGCTTTCCAAAAAGGAAATTGAGATTATAATTACATTTAAAATAAAGTTATTGTTAAAGGATTTTTGTTTCCACTTTCTTTTTTTCACATTTAGAGGTAACCCAGAAGCACAATCTTCTATTTCTTAATGGTTTTTTTTTTTTTTTTATATCTTAAGCCTGTGTGTTTGCCTCAGTGACCCGGGGAGTTAGGATGCAGTGTATGTTACAGTGCGTGTTATAGTGTGTGTTACAGTGTGTTATAGTGTGTTACAGCATGTTGCAGCGTGTGTTACAGTGTGTTACAGCTTATGTTAGTGTGTTACAGCATGTTACCGTGTTAGTGTGTTACAGCATGTTACTGTGTATGTTATAGTTTATGTTATAGTGTTACAGTGTGTTACAGTGTGTGTCACAGCATATGTCATAGTGTGTTATAGTGTTAGTGTGTTACAGCATGTGTTACAGCGTGTGTTAGTGTGTTACAGTGTATGTTACAGTGTGTTACAGTGTATGTTACAGTGTGTTACAGTGTATGTTAGTGTGTTATAGTGTGTTATAGCATGTTACAGTGTATTATAGCGTATGTTACAGTGTGTGTTACAGCGTGTGTTACTGTGTATGTTACTGTGTATGTTACTGTGTATGTTATAGCATGTGTTATGGTGTATGTTACAGTCTGTGTTACAGTATGTGTTGACAGTGAATGGATGTGGTGGGGAAACACAGTCGTGGGGCCGCCACAAGCGGTGAGAAGGAGAAACGTAGAATCTTCATATTCAACTGACATTTATTTTTACTGAAAAAAACTGCTTATAATTCAATTTTAAAACGTCACTGCTGTATTTGACCCTCTGGCCGAGAATCCTTTGTAAGATAACTAGCAACATTTAATAAGTGACACTCTTTTGCATTTTGTATATTTAAATATCATTTCTCTTCAGAGGTTGAGATGATTTAAATATTTCCTGACTTACGGCTTTCTGAAACTTATGCAGAAACTCAATGGTAGTCATAATTCCATAAAGGAAATGATACATATATTTTTACGAATAGTAAGAAAATGTTGAGTGCAGTATTTTCTCTAATTGAAAGCTACCAAGTTAATATAGTTAGTTACATCAAAAAGGGAGAAAAATTCCTTTCAAGTTTTATTACTTCTTAGCTTTCAGTAACAAAGCAGTATCAGATGTAAATTCTGAAATAGGTTTTTATGGAAGATTACTTAATATGATACGTTAAGGTAAAAATCCATGCTTGGATTATATACCTATTTAAATATGTTTACAAAGCATGTGTTAGAAAAATTGATAAGTTACTTGTAAATAACTTTGGTAAAAACAAAAAGTCATTGATGTTTCCCCGTTATTGAAGGCAGAAGACTTTTGAGATTTTAAAAGTTTCTCAAGATTCCTGGCGGTGTTCTTACAGCTTTGGTTTCCACGCTTTCATGGGTTAATAAAATGTTGAAAGAGCCAGGAGGAGTGTAGAGTAAAACATTTAAAGCTAAAATTGTGCACCCAGCTCTCTGCCCTTGCCTGGGACAGGGAGAGCCTGTTCTTTGAAGTTGAGAATAAGGGACCAGATGAGCCGTTCAGTAGCCGCTGCAGCATCGAGGCATTCGGAGTTCAAAGGCATCTCACTGAGACCATTTGCCAAGTTTCGTTTCAGAACTTCACAGCAACCATCAAATGGTTGCAAGCTGAGAAGCATTGTGAAAATCTGTTTATTTCTCAATATCCCAGATCGCCCTGACCCTGTATTCTCCAAGTTATTTATGGAGGTCTTTGGGTTATGTTTCCCAGGCATGAGAACAGCTAAATATTTCTGCATTCGTTTTTTTTTCTTTTTTGTTTGCTTATTAACAACAGTGGTAATTTGAGATTAAAGTCCCTCCCCCCTTTTAATTTGAGGAGGGACAATGGAGAAATGAAAGAAGGATATATTCTTTTATCTAAAATCAATGAGGAAGGAGGCAGAATTTAAGAAGGCGGAGAATGTGTTTTAAGTGGGTATTTTCAATTTGCTTTTCGCCATTACTGAAGTTTCTCAAGGTTTCATTTTATATGAGACTTTTAAACCTTAGTTTCAACTATTGTAAAGGCTTAGGTGTGTGGGCGATGGTCCTCACATTTACTATTCAGAGATGTTTCTGATGAAGTCTAAACTAGGAACTATTGGTTTCTGGCTCTTGAAGGCCTGCAGAAAATCCAAATCACAATTTCCTGAGCTAATATTTGTGCTTGGATTAAAGTTTTATTTGAAACAGGATTAAATATTTGACTAAAATCCCCAAACTCCCAAACAGTAAGTTTGGATAACTTATACCTCCTTGGTTATTAATGGAAAAATCTCATGACCTTTGACATGGTGTAAAGCATGGGTGACATTTCAGTGTAGGCCCTGCCCAAGAACATCACAGGATTATCATAGACTTGGGGAGCATCACCAGCTTTGTCTAAAGGTAGTGAAAGCCAGGACGGTTCATTCCTGGTGTGTGATACAAAAAAGGGCAGTCCTTCCTGGGGAACCAGCCACCTCTTCCAAGGAGGACCAAAGTGTGGTTTCCAAACATGATTTTCTTAAAATGTGTTACTGCAAAGTAGTTTTCATTACTAAGTGAACATTTGTGTTTCCTGAGAGTTTTTCCTTCACTTTCACTAAGATTTAGTGATTCTGTATGCTGTGCTACAAGTTGACCTTTTATTCCAAAACAGTTGCACACTTAGTATAGGAAGATGTATTGTTAGAAACAGCTTACTCTGTTAGTATAAATTAATGAATTTCATTTCCAGTTATTGAAAACGGTTGCTAACAGTATACTGACTCATTTGCAAACTGAGGTAATTGGTAGTTGGAACTGAAGCAAGTATTTAAACCTGTAGCTTTTACGGTAAGAGAGATGCTAACTTTTGAAGATACACATTGTTAAGGGACCCAGGGCCTCATTTATGCCTCACGGAACCTGAGTGGTGCAGACTTACCGTGAATCAGAAACCCTGAACTCTGTTCAGGACATGGTGCATTTTGAGCCGGTTTCTCTATGCAGTTGAAATGAGAGAGATGCAATTTGCAGTAAGCTTGTATTTAGAAGCATTCTTTCCTAGGCAGGAGGTAACTTGGTTCAAACAGCAAAACAGGCTCTTTCCACGGCCGTTTCCCCGAGAACCCCGACTCCTCCACTGCAGCCGCTGCACTTCAGAACCCACCTCCGCAGAATCCAAGGGAGAGGCAGGTTCTGCATGGCCGCCACTGAGCGCTGGCTGTGCCCTCTTTGCAGCCCCTTGATGATGGAATGTACGTCCACTTACTTACAGTCTAAGGCAATGGCTCTGAGGCGTGCACTTAGTGGTTGGAAAATTCACATCTAGTAAAGTTAGATGGATGTCAAAGCCACAGCCAGGCTTGCCGTGACAACCATCAGTGCCAGGCCATTGTCACACACATGAGCTGGCCAGAGAATAAGTGCACTGGGAACACTCACACCTTATCAGTTCTGTTCTGTTAAGAGCTCTTCTCAGGTAGCTCTAAACTACTATTTTCTTTTTCTTTTCTTTTTCTTTTTTTTTTTTTTTTGAGACGGAGTCTTGCTCTGTCGCCCACGCTGCTGGAGTGCAATGGGGCGATCCCAGCTCACTGCAGCCTCCACCTCCTGGGTTCATGCAATTCTGCTGCCTCAGCCTCTCCAATAGCTGGGACTGCAGGCATGCACCACTACACCTGGCTAATTTTTGTATTTTTAGTAGAAACGGGGTTTCACCAGGTTGGCAAGTATGCTTTCGAACTCCTGACCTCAGGTGATCGGCCCACCTCGGCCTCCCAAAGTGCTGGGATTACAGGTGTGAGCTACCGCGTCCGGCGTAAACTACTATTTTTTTGTGTTAGAACCCAGAGCTGATCCATTGTGGTGAGACATTTAAGAATGTGTCTGTGTGTGCACACACATATCACTTGATTTGAAAAATAGATTAAAAGCCAGATTCTCTGTGTGTTTAATATCACATAGTTGGTGGGAATATGAATGGCCCATTCTTCTCATGCCTTAATGTCATTTTAAGAAATTTAAGACCAAATTTTAGAATTTATTGGTTTATCTTTCACATAATTATTCTTAATGGATCCTTTAAACAACTACAGTGCTAATGAAGTAGGTAACCTTCTTTGGGTGAAGAAAGTTAAATAAAACCTGAAAGGAGAACTTTGATCGACAGTAGTATGTAGATTTAAATAGCAGATTGTGGTTTACATGTGTAACTCTTTTGAAAATCACCATAGACAGGAAAACTGTGTACGTTCAGCATTGCCTGTATTGCCAGCTGGTGTACATAGTGACAGAGGGCATTTGTTCTGTGATCAGCTAAATCGTAAGACATTATATTACATTTCAGGGATGAAAACCTTTAAAAAAAAAAAATGAAACCCAGCTGAGGAAAATAACACGTGGAGCTGGTATCCCAACTTTAAATAAGATTATTTTTCAGTGAAATTGTACTTCAGGATATGCTAGTATGCTGTTCAAGAAAGTAGGAAAATGGCTTGTTTCAGAATAAGTAGGCTTTTTAAACAACTGGATTGTAAACAGTCGGTAATGCTGAAAGCCAAACAACAATGAAGGATTTCACTAATTTAATGTAAATACATAGGAATCTATATATGTACATGTTAGTCTTTAAAATTCTGTAAGAAACACAGTTTTAAAGTGAAGTTTTTGAGTAAGGGTAAAAGATAATGTTTTGATGGCCTAAGAATTTCTCAAGAAGAAAACTTTTTGTTCCAATGTTTTATTAAAAAGGTGACATGAAATTTCTTGAACTGTTTAGTAATCAGATAAACTGCTTAAATATTGTATCAATTTGAAAAAATATTTAACGAAACCATTTACATAAGCAGATGTTCACTAGTCTTGAATACATACAAACTGTGTGAAGACTTGGGACATTTTTTGTTCATGAGGTTTTGTGAAGATTTTTCTTGTTCACCAATATTATTGGCTTTTACGTCATCATTTAAAGACCTGTTTCAATTTTAGTTTTATACAGTCACATTGAACCCCTGCCCAAAGTGGGTTAGATGAAGAAAACATATATCTTAGCATAAAAGCAGTTCCGGTGGGAGGAAACCGTGGCAGCCCAGATATTTGGGGGTGGGCGTTAAGGTGTGCTGAGGTATTCGAGAGGATGAAATTGAACCAGTCATGACAATTTTTTTTGAAACAAAAAATTTACTTTATCTTATTAATACAGTCATAAAAAGTGAATGTAGTTGGTTGATTGATAATGGGATTGCATGGGAAACGTGGATCCTTTTCTCTTCCTTAGTCCTAGCATCTTTCTATCGATTGATTGATTGAACAGACCTCTGTTGGGCGTGGTGCTGCTAGGCAAGATGAACGATACCCTCTGCCTGCTGCCTAGGCGCCTGGCGTCCGCCAGAGAAGGATCTTGGATATGTGTAATTTGTATATAATTTTAAAGTCATGTAGTAGTGGGATTTCACTGCTAAATTCTACCTAAAGTTCTTACACTACGTTTTTGTTGTTTTGGCAGGGTTCGCAGGATTGAGTTAGTCACTAAGGAGAGAGAGAGTGTGGTCCACTTTAAAGCCACAGAAAACCTTTTTTAAAAACTGGGAATAAGCCATATGGCATTTTCAGCAGTACATCCTGTTTCCAAATAATAGCACTTCGTTTCTGCCTCCGCTTCCCGCTTCCTCACAGACACCTTGGTTTCAGCGTTACCTTGGCAGGTGCAGTGTCTCATGTCTAAGGAGAAGTGAGACTCTGAGCAGGGCTCACTGTGGGCCGCGGTGGCGTGCAGTGATGCTAGGTTCTGGTAGGTTCCGGGTAGGTTATGGCGGGACTCAGAGGTGGGTGAGGTGGAGGGAGGATGTCACACTCAGCCCGGTGTCCCGGGACATTGAGGAAAGAAAGACTAGAAAGGAGACCCGGAGTTCTTTGGGAGAGGAGAGGACTCAGTGGGACCATGGACTCCCTGGTTGCCCAAAACTGTGTCCAGACAAAATCTTGAGAGGAAAAGAGTCCAGGAGCTCCCTCAGGTGCTGTTGGTCACTTTGTCACCTGGGGCCACATCTTGGCAACGACTTGACTTCTTTCCTGCTTCAACATCAGGAGGCACAGTGTGTCCTTATCCTCCGGCCTCCCCTCCCTCTATTACCCAGCGCACTGCAGTCCTTGAGAAAGAGACGAGGTCAGTCTCCATGGCCATTGTCTTCCTAAGGCTGGCCCTGCTGATTGCCGGGTGGGTTCGTAGAGTGTGTGGGCTCCCGTCGGTCCCCTGATGAGTGGAGGCAGTGTTTGGGGTCATGTCTGTGTGCAGTAGGACTAAGCTAAGAGTAGGAATGGCCCTCCCAGGAGGGGAGGAGAGCCTTGGGCTGGAGTGGCCTACCCAGAGTCAGGGCCTTTTTCAGGTTTTCCTGTTTCAGGCCGTCCCTTTGGGTGCCGTGTGCATCCCCTCTGTCCCCAGCCAGGAAGGAGAGCATTGCCAGGGTGTTCTCCCCTGGACGTGCAGCAGCAGTCAGCAGCAGTCAGCGCGGCGACCTTCGCTGGTCTTGGTCCCGGACTTAGGAATGCAGCCTCATCAGGGAGCTGTGAATCATTAGTGCCGCTTCCTCTGAAAATAGTTTTTGACATTCAGCTGCAACAATGCCACTATTTACCATCTACATGGTAGTCTCTGGGCTGCTCTTGCATTTTGCCGAGGTCATTAAAAAATCTGGAACACACACCCACACGGTCTTGGAGAGGATGTGTTTTATGATCTGGGATCATCTCGGGTTGACTTCTTTGGAGGTTCAGATGTTTTTATTTTAAGAGTATTTTAAGGTTAAGATGACCTATGTGCTTTGCTAGTTTTCTTATCTAAGTATGTGATAATAAAATATTTTAAATATTTTTAAAACTGCTTTATGCTGGAGGAGTGGTACAGGTTTTCAGACACTGTCTCCCCACTGCCTGAGTGCAGAGGGCTCCTGACAGAGAATGTTCCATCCACCTCCTCATTTTGCGGATGAAAAAGGAAGGTCAAGATGAGGTTTTAGGTCTTTGGAGCCTTCTGAGCGCTCTCCATAGTCAAGCGGTAATTTTAGGACTTGTTGAATTTGGTGCTTTGGGCTTTTGCGTTTCATAAGTTTTTTGTGGTGTTTTCAACACATCCTTCCATGCTTTTGGCGTATTTTGTAACTTTTAAGTATTTTATAGTTTTTATTTTGCTTTGTTCCCCACCTTTGCTGCTCTCCTCTGAATGCCATGGAATAATGTCTTGTCTGTTAACTCTGATGTCAGTGATCCTAAGTGAAGAATCCAACCTTAGAATTACATGCGGTTAAGAAATATTTTTGTTGAAGCAGCGACTCGCTTGCTGAAATTCTTGGAAATGTTCTTGTCTCCAGTGCACGGTGTTCAGTGGAACTCAGTGTATTTTGGAGGCTGTTGATGTAGAATCTGCACTGTGCGTAGCTGGGGTGCAGTGAGGCATTTTGTCTCCGGAGTATTGGGAAAGGTGCACGTTTCATCCAGAATGACACAACTGTGACACTCAAGGCTGCGTAGTCCATCGTGAGTAGCCCCTGGCCACGAGAGGCTACGTGTTGGACAGGGCAGATTTAGAGACCGTTTCCATCCCGGAGGAGGACCTGTTGGACAGTGCTGACCTCAGGGATTCCATGTGCTTTTCAGTGGTCTTAAGAACATAGCTTCTGAAAATGGAAGCATTTCATAGCAGCAAAGCTGTATTAGAATTCTAGCTGGTCTTTTATTTCTTTAATCTGAAAGTTTTATCTGCTTTTAGGACCTGCAAGTTCTTCTCATTGATATATTGAAAGGCAGACTGAGCACACTGTCGTGTATTCATTTAGAAAGTTGAGTGTGTAGGTGTTTGCTCTTTGATGTGTTTAATTGGCTATAACCTGAGATCTTAAAAAACTCCCCCGGGAGATTGCTGCTGATTGGATGTGTGTTGCGTATTATGGCTGCGTGGTGAACATTGGGAGATGAGGAAGAATCCTGTGTTAAAATTTCTCTTTTTCTCCTCCAGCCGACTCTCAAGTCACCCACAAGTGAATGGTTTATTTTCTTTGATTCCCAAAATAAATTTGCAAGGGGAAGATTACCATTCTATCAAAACAAATTGAAATTTTTAAAATCATAGGGTTTTTCCTCCCCAAAAGCAAGTTTTACCTGTCAGAGTTCAATGTAGTAAGAAAAGCGTCTCGGTACCTGAAGCAGGAATGCAGGCTGTGTAGGGAACCGCGGAACCATTGCGCGAGCTTCGGGACCTGTTCTAGGCAAGGCCTCCTCCAGTGGCTCCCAGAAGGTGACAGAATAGACCCAGCTCAGGGAGCTGTTTTCTTTGTGCTGAAAGGAAGAAGCCACAGTCAATGAAAACCGCTTCTTGAGACCTTGGAAGCCAGAGAATGGATACCTGAAGCCCCGACCCGAGAATCAGGACGCTCTATCAAGAAGCTCTCACTTTTGCCACTATTTTGTGACAACCAGGGTCCTGGAGAAGGAACCCAGCTGTGGCGACCCCGTCATACTTGCCTGTCCTTGCCAGCCAGCACTGGTAGCTGGGAGCCTCCTGTATTAGTCCGTTCTTAACGCTGCTAACAAAGACATACCCAAGACTGGGTAATTTATAAAGGAAAGAGGTTTAATGGACTCACAGCTCCACATGGCTGGGGAGGCCTCACAATCATGGTGGAAGATGAAGGAAGAGCAAAGGCACATCTTACAGGGCAGTGGGCAAGAGAGTGTGTGCAAGGGAGCTCCCCTTCATAAAAACCATCAGATCTCGTGAGACTTAACTCTCTACCATGAGAACAGTGTGGGGGAAACTGCCCCCATGATTCAGTTATCTCCACCTGGCCCCACCCTTGACACATGAGGATTACTACAATTCAAGGTGAGATTTGGGTGGGGACACAGCCAAACCATACCACCTCTGATGTCTGGATCTCACTGGTGCCTCTAATTTGGGGACACGTAATTTGTAGCAAAGCCTAGCTGCAAGGCAGTCTGGGAAGTGCAGCTCTCTCGGTTTTCCACTGTCTCCAGCTACAGGGAGGGTGGGCTCATGGTGAAGTAGCAAGTCCACAGAGCCCAGCACAGATGTGAAGAGTTATCCAGACTGGACACTGAGCATATTTTTGGTGTAATAGTTGGTATACTTTAATATCGTTCCTACCAGAAAAACAGTCTGGCTCACCATGTGACTGTTCTTCAGTCTCTAGTTTGATGAAATGTAAGTGCTTGTTTTCTTTTTTTGCAACACTAATCTTTACTGTAACTTCAAAATCCGCTTTTAGAATTTTTTCTTTTTAATTTCCGTTGGCAAGTTAGTTGTGACAATGGTAGCGTTTTCTGCAGTCTTTTTGGAGGTCAGGTTAAGAAATAGAATTTGATTCATTTTGATAATACATTTTAATTAATTTTGATAATGAATATTTTGTGATTAAATTTGATAATGAAAATTTGGTCATCAAAGAACTCTGGTGTTCCTGATCTGTATAAAAATAGAGTTTCTATAAATGTACAGAAGATATCTGTGCAGAGGAAATGGAATCCACAACCACATTTAAGCAAAGTCTCAATTTCCCTGAAATCGTTCTGTTGCTGCTCTTCCACTTTAACTATGTAAATATTTTTTATTTGCTTATATTGGGGAGATTTTATATATGAATGATTATATCTAGTTATTTGCTGTATATTTCTCTGCAAGTGTAAAACTTTTATGATTTTTTTTACAGCTTTTTTGTTTTCTGAAGGTTAGATAAGAATATATTTAACTTTTTGTATCTTTGGCTTGGCTTCTGAATGGGGGCGGAACCTCAGTCTGAGCCTCAGTTTCGCAGGGCGCTCATCAGTGTCCTGAGCCCAGCTTCATGTAGCGTCACTTCACAGTGTCAGGAGACGGAGGACTAGAAGTGAGTGCTAAGTATTTCATAGGAAAATGTTTGTCAACTGAGGGTGAAACATTACTGGAAATCTAAGGACAGATTTGTAGAAGTTGTTTTCTGTGAATTAATGAGCGAACACAAACGTGTCACTATGCAAACATTCACGTGGGTCAGTTGGGAAAGGCCTCTCTTTACGCCTCTTTCTGTTGTTAGCGGTCGTGTTCTTCTTGGTTTTAGGGTGCCAGCGTCTCACACAGTCTGGGAGCCATGTGCCCTCAGTTTCCTAATTGGATGACAAACATTGACACCTTCTGCCTTTAGACGTTTTTCACCTCCTGGTTCCTTTTAAACCATCCCTTAAACCTCACAGTGTACTTTCCGAGCTATACCAGAGCCATGCACTTCTTA
This sequence comes from Pongo abelii, assembly GCF_028885655.2. Classification (NCBI taxonomy): domain Eukaryota; kingdom Metazoa; phylum Chordata; class Mammalia; order Primates; family Hominidae; genus Pongo; species Pongo abelii. The sequence continues at coordinate 91,524,342 of NC_072002.2, read as the reverse complement.
AGTTTTGTGGTTTTCCCTTGTGACTGGTTTCACCCCGGCTGGAACTCCCGGAGGGTCTCAAGTGTGTCGCTGTCAGGAGAGACGCACGCCGCAGCCCCTCGGAGCTTGCTGTCCACACCGGCCTGCAGCAGCTCTTGGATGAGGATCAGTTCACCCACCTTGGAAACAGTCATTCTGTCGCTAGGAACTCAGCCTTCCGATAACAGTGGGGAGGTCATAGTGACGTGTGATTAAAAATGTTCATGGAAGGTCTACTTTCCTGGTCCTGCCAGTTCTGTCCCTCCTCACCTCCCCAAATGCAGCAGCCTCATCTCATTTTTTGAAGAGACTGTTGCCTCCCTTGCCATCCCATGAACCATATGGGAAAAAGCCTTCTGGTCCTTTTGAAATGGTGCATGGCTAGCGTGCCAAAACTACAGAGGACAGAAGCAGCGCGGGCTGCACCAAGAGGGTGCGGTTGGCATCATCCAGGTGGTGGCAAGCCGGCAGTGGGCCAGCCCGTGGGCCGGGGACCCTCAGACACATCAGGGAAGGACCTGGCTGGGCTGCAGCTCAGAGGGCTGCGTGTTTGAACTGCGTAGAGGAACGCAGGGAAGTGAACACTGTGGAAACTGGGGCAGGGCTCCAAGCCTGTGGGCCCCATGGAGGGGTGTCTGGGTGGCTGGCAACGACTGTTTCTTGGTGGGGTGTAGCTACAAGGGTGTTCACCTTCGAATAACTGATTAAACTGCATGTCATGTTGTGTATTTTCTGTATCCGTGTTTTACCATCAGAAAGGATGAAAGAGTTAAGGAGGAAGTGGCAGTGTTGCTAGAATGATGCTCGGTGGTGGATGAGTGGAGTGGCATGGCTTGTGTTAAGAGGGCGGTGTTGTCTGTGCCAGGAAGGCTGGGGTTCCAATCACATGGCCCCGTCTCCTGGTAACTATGGATGCTGCCGCCGGAGCCCCTGTCCCGGCATTGAACCTGTGCTACTGGGTTTCCTCCTCTCCACTCCCCCCACCCCCTTCTTTGTTATGAGACAGCGTCTCTGTCGCTCAGGCTGGAGTGCAGTGGCACGATCTTGGCTCACTGCAACCTTGATCTCCTGGGTTCAAGGGATCCTCTCACCTCAGCTGTTCAAATAGCTGGAACAACAGGGGCACACCACCATGCCTGACTAATTTTTTTATTTTTGTGGAGATGGGGTCTCACTCTGTTGCCCAGGTTGTTCTCGAACTCCTGCACTCAAATGATCCTCCTCGGCCTTTGGAAGGCTGCCTTGGCCTTCCAGAGTGTTGAGATGACAGGTGTCAGCCACCATGCCTGCCCTGGGTGTCCTTGAATCCACCTCACAAAGTAGAATTAACCCATTTTGTAGCGGAGGAATCCAGAGCCGTTCTAACCAGTCCACCCAGCCTGTGCACAAGAGAACCTGGATTCTGTCTAGGTCTCACCCAACAGTGGACGGAGACGCACTGTATGCCCCGGGTGAACACATCTAAGATAGCCCCAGGCAGGAGCACAGTGACGCCGGCCTGGCAAGGGACACTCAGATGCGGCCACTCGGCTGCTGTCTCCCACTCTCAAAGAGGCGGTGCTCATGTGGGTCTGTCTCTGAGAAGGATAAGACTCTGTACTCCTGGGCCTTCAGTGGATTCTGTGGGGACTTCCTGCTGTGATGGTGAGAAAGAGGGTAATTTTATTGACTACTGGAAACTTTGACATCTCTTAGGTCTACAGGAACGTGTTGGCGAAAGCCTGAAACCCATGATAACGTGCAGACAGGCCAGCAGAGCTAGGAAGGCTTAGGAAAGGAGAGATTTAGGGGAGACATGGAGCGCGGCTGTTGCTGGCTTTGTTTCTTGTTTTGTTTTGTTTTTCTTTTTAGACATAGTCTCTCTCTGTCACCCAGGCTGGAGTGCAGTGATGCCATCCTGGCTCTATGCAACCTCCGTCTCCCGGGTTCAAGTGATTCTCCTGCCTCAGCCTCCTGAGTAGCTGGGATTACAGGTGTGCACCACCATGCTTGGCTAATTATTGTATTTTTAGTAGAGACGGGGTTTCAACATGTTGGTCAGGCTGGTCTTGAACTCCTGACCTCGTGATCTTCCTGCCTCGGCCTCCCAAAGTGCTAGGATTACAGGCGTGAGCCACTGCGCCCGGCCTTGTTTTTGTTTTTAAGAGGAAGATTGGATAAATAGATGGATAAGGCTTCAGAGTAGAAATCTAGCACAGGCGCCGCCCGGTGGTGAAGAAGTCAGGGTAAAAGAGAGGTTTGGGTCTGGGCAGCGCGGGCGAGTTGCAGGCCGGGCGGTGCCCTCTGGAGGAAGGGCTGCAGGATGTCCCACGTGCCAGCTGCCCTGAAGGAGGCCCCTCACCTGCGGGCGCTGTCGTCTGATGACAGCTGGGCCTGCTGAGGACACTTGAGCATGTCTCCCGTGTGGATGTTTGGTGTGAGGGCCAGGCATGACTGAGTTGTTCAGTGTGTCAGAGGTGGATCTGATCAGTCCGTGCAGAAGCCGCCACGCAGGGTGGGTCCCTGACGGATGGGGTTGGCATAGGCCTGTCACCCATGGGACGAAGCGGCGGGATTCCAAAGGAAGGTGAGTCGCCTTTGACCCTGACTGAAGTATGGGGAAGGGCAGCCGTCATCAGGCTGAGTGTGACGGTGTGGCTCTGTGTCTTGGACAACACACGCATTCATCATGCGTGTGTCAGCGGAGTCACCAACTGGGGGCGTTTTGTAAAAATACTGCAGGCCTGATGACCGTGGATGTCTCTGAAGGGATGAATGCTTCACTGTGATGCTTAAATGAACCGCAGGCAGAACCACGATGAGAACACAACAGAACTGAGTGTCCCGAAAGTGAAAGGGATAGAAGGGAAGACAAGAGCCAGGAAAGGAGGCCTTGCAAGCTCCACACCGCCCCCTCCCGGGCTGGGGCCTGCTGCCTGCTGGCTGTGCTCAGCTGCTTCATGCTGAGTGCACTGCGGAGTCTCCTGCCATTGCCCACGCCCTGTCTGTGCCCCACTGAGCCCTTCCTGAGTGTCCTGTCCTATGCAGGTAGCACTGGTGGGTGTAGGCAGTGTGGGGTGGAGGCTGAGGCGGGAGGATCACTTGAGCCCAGGAGGTCGAGGCCACCCACAGTGAGCTATGATTGCACCACTGCACTCCAGCCTGGGCAAGAGTCAGACCCTGTCTCAAAAAAGACACAGTCTGTCTGATGGGAGGCTGCACAGTTTGGGGGGCCCCTGGGTTTGTGGTGCCAGGGCAGACCCTGTTCCCTGGAAACTGTGTCCCAGATGACCTCCAGGGTGCGTCCTTATCTTGGCCTTGGGAGGCTGGTTCATCAGGTGCTGAGGAAAGCGAGTATCTGCCTAGCTTGTGCCTGCGATGGGCCCAGCACCTGAGGTCTTTGCCCGGAGCAAAGGGCAGGGTACTGCTTATACCTGGGGTGCTGCATGTGTCGGGAGGGGACCAAGAAGGGTAGGGGACCGTCGACCGTGGCTTAGGACTCTCTTGTCTGCAGGGACGGCCCCACACACACACGCTCATACTCACACTCATGCTCACCATACATGGACAAATGCTCACACATGCACAGACAGTTACACAGTGATACACATGGAAACTCGTGCACACATGCTAACATGCACACACATGCTCACAGTACTCACACATGCTCATATGCTCATGCACACACAGTGCACGTGCTGATCACATGCACACACGCATACGCTGATGCTCACACTCATGCTCACAGGCGCAAACTCACGCTCACCCAGGTACACATGCACACACATCCTCACACAGGTGCACTCATACTTACAAACATACACTAACATGCACACATGCTTACTCATTACATACACTCACAAACATACAAACACATGCACATGTTCACACAGTACTTATGCAGTTACATGCACACATGCTTACACACATGCACACACATGCACAAACATGCAAACTTGCTCACACACATGCACAAACTCTTACACGTGCACACTCATGCTCACCCCCACACTCACACAGATACTCTAAAACTGCCGTTCACACACATGCACACTTAAACGTAGTATATGCACTCACACATACCCACGGTCCACATGCACGAGGTGCTGGAGTGGGGCGAGTGGGATCACGTCGTCTCCCCCAGGCATGTGTGGAGCTGCATGTGAGGTCCTTGGGGACCCCCCTGGCTCTGGGGTTCATGGAAGAGGGCGATACCATGTGGGACCACCTGCTTCCGAGGGTCTTCCCTTTGCTCAGGGCTTGAGATTGGTGACTTTTCAGCAACATTTGTCACTGGAGACTGCTAAGTCCCCAGGGGTGTTGGAGAGCTTCAGGGTGGAGTGGGGAGGCCAGTTCTGCCCCAGCCCTGCCCAGTGGACAGGAGCCCCAGGCTGCCAGCCTGTCCGCTGCTGCTCTGGTACCCACGTGGGGGCCACAGGGAGTGGCGGTCGGTGCTCGTTGTCCGCAGGATGCGTAGTCCTTGGACCTACCTGTGCTTTTTGTAGACATCGGGACTGTTACAGGGGTTATCCATGTTCCCCAGATTTTAAAAATCATAAGCATTTCATTACTGGCAGCTGCATCTTCTCATTTTGATGTGAACGCATCATATAGATGATGAAATTGATGGAAATCTGTCAATAGGAGAAGGTGAGGCCCTTGTGATGTGTTTAGCTCATGGTATGTGTGTGATTTCTCACTCAGGTTATTAAGGATATAGATTGGATGCTCTCAGCTTTAAGAATTACCTCCAAACATGCGCCTACTTTCTCGCTTTAAAGAATGGTGGATTCATGGGTGTGAAACTCTAGACCTTGTGTTTGGTTGTAGGAGGTACGTGAGGGTCAGGGCTGGGTGCTGTGTCTCATTGTACAGTCGCTGACCCCTGCAGTCCTGGATTCCCAACCCAGACCACACTGTGATTCTCTTGTGGGAAGCTGTGCAAATGCGTGTGTGACTGCACACATGCCTGTGCCGTGTGTGCCCCCCCCAGGTATGGCTGTGTGTGTACAGTTATATGTATGTCCATGGATGCATGACCACATGCTTGTGCTTTGTGTGTGCCCGTGTTGGTGTGCGTTGCAGCGTGCCTGTGTGTGTGGCTGCTCATCCGACTGCATGTGTGTGAGAAGAGATGAACCAGGTCAGGCAGACAGGTGCAGGCAGCTCTGGGCAAGGGAAGTGTCTTAATGGGTGCACCAGTATAGTACTGTTGTATGGACTTCCAGATGGATCTGAACAGCTTAAGCAGTTGTGTTTTATTCCTGTGTATAGTAAACGCAGGGTAGATAAACATGGATAATTACAGAGAAATAGTCATAGCCATTGAGAATAATGGAAATGACAGTAGTACCTGGGGCCTTTGGTGGTTTCCGGCCTAGTGGCAGGCAGGTGGCTCAGCAGCAGCTGGGAAGGTGCGCAGGTGAGCACAGTCTCTCTTTGCAGGTGGCTTCTGGCTCTCAGCCCTGTAGATTTGACTAGCTTTGACTCTGCGGTACAACCAGTGGATCACTTGTGGTCCTGCGAGCGCAGATGGCAGCTGCCAGTGTGGGAACACGGAGGGGCATCAGTTCAAGGTGATAGAAGGTGCAGCGGCCCGATGGAGCTCGCTTTGAGTTCAGAGAGGAGAAATCACGTGGGAGTCAAACCTGTCAAGTCATCGCTGATCTGAAGAAGTTCGTTTAAGGAGCGGAGTTTAGACGTTCAGATCCGTTGCGATTCTTCAGATCACTTCCCGTTTTGCAATCACGACTGTCCGTGAGTGCCCGAGTGTAAGTTGTGTTCTTGCAGAAGCAGTGTGTTCCTCTGTCCCCCGCAGGGGCCTCGGACAGCCTGGGTCCCTGAGGGGCCACTTGGTCCACGGTCTGTCCTGTCATGTGGGTGGCAGAGGGGGTCACAGGTCACACAGGTCCGGGTTCGCAGCTGTGGGATGCCTGTAGCTTGGATGACAAGGAAATGTCCTCGGACCTAGGCATCTTAGGATGGTGAAGCTGAAGGGGCCTGGGGAACCCTTCCTGTCCTCTGGATGGTGGCTCCGGGAGGTTACAGGAGGGCACCCTTTCTTCAGGTTTACTCTCGGCTTCTCTGGAGGCAGTTCCATGGGACAGCCCAGTGTGTGCCTCGTTCACTGCTGAACTCAGCAAGAGGGATTGTGGCCACTGGCGGGATTTGTATTCAGAGTGAATAAATTGATTAGTGTTGACCGAGGCGATGTCTTCAGCAAATAGAAGGTGCGGGGCTGAGGCTTGTGCATACACAATTTCTTTTCAGAGAAGCCCTCCCCTTCCTGTGGGATGCAGAGACCACTGGTCACATTCACGTGCACACACGTGTACGCACACACACGCACATGTGCACACACACACGTGTACACACACACATAGGCACGCACATGCGTGTGCAGTCATTCTGTGGAAATTGTCTATGCAGAGTTGGCACTCAATACTGGTTTTCCCTATCCTTCTTGAGAGCCTATAAACAGTAGTGGAGAGATGCAGCGCGGGGGTGTGGTTGGTGGTGGATGCAGCGCGGGGGTGTGGTTGGTGGAGAGATGCAGCGCGGGGGTGTGGTTGGTGGTGGATGCAGCGCGGGGGTCTGGTTGGTGGTGGATGCAGCGCGGGGGTGTGGTTGGTGGAGAGATGCAGTGCGGGGGTGTGGTTGGTGGTGGATGCAGCGCGGGGGTGTGGTTGGTGGAGAGATGCAGCGCGGGGGTGTGGTTGGTGGAGAGATGCAGCGCGGGGGTGTGGTTGGTGGTGGATGCAGCGCGGGGGTGTGGTTGGTGGTGGATGCAGCGCGGGGGTGTGGTTGGTGGAGAGATGCAGTGCGGGGGTGTGGTTGGTGGTGGATGCGGCGCGGGGGTGTGGTTGGTGGTGGATGCGGCGCGGGGGTGTGGTTGGTGGAGAGATGCCGTGCGGGGGTGTGGTTGGTGGTGGAGAGATGCAGCGCGGGGGTGTGGTTGGTGGTGGAGAGATGCAGTGCGGGGGTGTGGTTGGTGGTGGATGCAGCGCGGGGGTGTGGTTGGTGGTGGATGCAGCGCGGGGGTGTGGTTGGTGGTGGAGAGATGCAGCGCGGGGTGTGGTTGGTGGTGGATGCAGCGCGGGGGTGTGGTTGGTGGTGGAGAGATGCAGCGCGGGGTGTGGTTGGTGGTGGATGCAGCGCGGGGGTGTTGTTGGTGGTGGAGAGATGCAGCGCGGGGGTGTGGTTGGTGGTGGATGCAGCGCGGGGTGTGGTTGGTGGTAGAGAGATGCAGCGCAGGTCTCTGGTTGGCTCTGAGAGCCCCGGGAAGGAGAGGGCTGGGAGGCCGGTTGTGCTCCGGGCTCACCTTGCCCCAGGAGTGCCGTCCGTCTGTCCAGGGACCACATCGGGGCCCAGGCAGGCTCTACCAGCCGCTGCAGGGCGTTTCGGAGATGGCCTCGGAGAAGCCTGTGGACGGAGAGGGACGGGTTTAGGCTTGGCCTCTTGTGACCAGCTTTTTGATGTAGTACTTGAAGGAAAACAGCTTTTACATAGCTTTCAAAATTTTGAATTCATAGATCTAGGGCTCCAGCTTGGTCAGTGAGCTCCTATGAAACAGTTGCAGAGATATTATTTTGTAACTCCTTCTCAAAATAGAAATATGACTGAGTGCTTGAGAAGATAAATGCAGTAATTAGGGCTTTCCAGAGATTTGTCTGAGGCATTGTTCAATTGGGGTTGAATTTCTTTTTTTTTGGTTTACAAAAAAAAAAACCCCATAAATTGAAGATGAACTATAAGAGCAAAACTTAACCCATTTATGCCAGAGGTTGCAAATTTCTTTTTTTTTTTTGTGAAAAATCAGAGCTTGGTGATGACCTTGAGCAGTAGGATATAAATAAGTCCCATGAGCTTAGCGTTCCAATAATGGAACACTAGGCATAAATGGGTTAAGATGTACAGGAAAGGAAAATACAATTATTTCGTCTTTTTAAAAATAAGAGAGAACAGGAAAATGAAGGAATGAAGTCTGAAGGAGAAATGTCTATATATATTTTTTGTTTACCTCATTTTAATGGACACTATAATTACAACCCTTTTGTTACAACTTACAGTGTGATTAAGGAAGCCTGCCTGAGATATTTCAGGAACAATATAGTGATGTGATTTGGGGAGAGTTGCTGAAATTTTTAAGTAAAATGTCAGATCTTTTCCTTAGGTATCCATGGTGGAGTGAAACTTCTGAGACTCAATATTTATATTACATAATAGTTTGAACTCTGCATGTGGGAGCTGTAGAAAACCTACATGTTTCACATTTGTTTATATATGTGTAACCATAACATGCTTTAGTTCTGCCCGGCTTTCTGTGTGGACAAGCTTCCTAACCAGACAGGCCGTGCCTATGTAGTTTGATTCCACTCAGTCACCGCTCTGTGCTTATAGCTTTATAATCTACACTCAACCAAGTACGGGGTCAGTACCAGCCAGGTTATGAATTCATCAGAACCATAAGAGGAAGAATGTCTGATGGGGCAGGCTGGGATATTTATTTGTTTATTTAGTGTCCTAAAATAATGAAGTTTTAACTTTGTGGGCATTTAGGTAGCAAATCCTAGCAAGTGCCCAGAAATAGCTATTCCTAGAATTATTCAGTCCATCTTACCAGAAGACACACATCACAGTACCCAAAGAATGACAATAACTGTAACAGAAACCTCTGTGAAAGGACCTAGAAAATTGTGTCTTGAACACCATGAGCCTCGCCTGCTCCCGTGTTCATCTCTGGCCCAGGCTCAGACCTGGGGGTTGTCTTTTGCCCTCTCTGGCTTCTGCCCCAAGTCGGCCTCTTGGGAAATTGTCCCTCCATCTGTCTCCCCTTGCAGTTGCTCACTCTGAATTTCCAGCCCTTTCACACCCCTCCTGCCTGAGTTTGCTAAAGTGCGGGTGTGTGAAGGAAGGGCCAGTTTCAGAAGTGCTGCTGCCCTTGTGCAGGACTGATTGTTCTGCGGTGATGCTCTGCTCATCCCACGGTGGGAGAGGCACATCCTTACCCTTGAAACCACCCCATTGGGAGACCAAACTAGGCCAAGGAGCCAGCTATCTTAGCAGTTTCCATTTCATCCCTGTGCCATTCACAATCTTAAGTGATGATTGCTGGTTCCAAACAGAAGCGTGGTGAGGGCTGGTGGCTGGGTCTCCTCCTGCAGGTGGTGACCACCTGGGATCAGTATTGAATGGACGATGTCACCCAGAGCTACGTTCAAGGGATGAGAGAATTTCCCGCGTTGTATCGGGGGCCCTGGGGCTAGAACTCAGACCTCCGGACCTCGAGTCTAGAGGTGACAGAAGACAACTTAGGCGCTGTTTTCCTGAACCTCCTCTCTAGCCCTTAGAACATACCCAGGCTTTCGCTGAGATGAGCTACCTTGAAGCCAGCATGGAGAGCATTTTCAAGTTAGTTACTAAATGACTAACATACTTTAAGTCAATTGCTAACTCATTACATTGAATAAGTTTTTGCAAGGTTGGACATTTTTGAAGTTGGATGTGCTGGCTATATATATAAACCCCCAAATCTAATGTTCATGGACATAGTTTGCTTAATTCCATCTTTGCCAAAATGCAAGTATATTATTAATTTAAAGCCCTCTGCATTTTTAGCCTCTGAAAATATTGATGAAGGTGCAAACTGAAATATAAGATGCAGATCAAAAGGATGCATTGCTATACCGACAGCGCTGTGCTTCAAAAGACATATGCATTTTGCATTTGTCCTGATGACCTTTTAAGGCAAGCTTTTGGTGTAAGTCTTTTGCAGATAAATACCTGTTGTTGAAAAGTGGATGGCTCTTCCATGTACGGGGACCACACGCGTAGCACCAGCACTGGGAGGGAGTCGGGCTATAGCTTGGGCGCAGGTGCCATCTAGTGGTAGCTTCCATGCATTGCGCGGGCTGCCAGGATGCCTAGGGGAAATCCGCCTTCCTCTGTCACGGAGGACAGAGACTGCTTGTGTTATGAAATGGCCCTTGTTCCGCAAGTCAGACACATGCCTGATTTTAAATCTGAAGATTCGACTAATAAGTGATCCTGATTTTTTTTTTGAAGACTCATTACAGTTTCTTTGCAAAAGACACGGAATTTGGATTCTGTGTTTTTGGACATTTATGCATCACAACAGAAAAAGTTGTAGAAAGCCATGCAGGTGCTAGCTGGTTTGTGTGTATATTAGTTGGCTTTAAGTCAGAGAAGTGTACAGTGTTATTTCTCTTCCTGAGACTTACTCCCTCCTATGCCTCTTAAAACACTTTGTGTAGGAGAAAACACACAAGTGGTTTAATTGTATTCTTTGTGACTCCTGTTGGAAGATTCCAGGCCCATTCCTTCAGAAAGGCCCCCATTCCTTCCTAACTAGTGTTGTGGGCCTGGTTTTCCTGCTCTCCTCCTTACTCTAAGCTTCCTTATTTTCATTCTAACATCTACCAGCGGCGTCAGCACCTTCTTCCCGACAGTCCCCGCCACCGTTCTTGATAAGACTTCATGTGCGGCCTTTGTGCTAGCTGGCATCTGCTTCAGACAGCTGCGTCATACAAGGAAAGATTCATGTTAGCTAATTATTTTTTGCCAACTTGGATAAATTTGTAAATGGAAATCTTCATTGCTATCTGATTAAAGTATGGTTTGCCATGTTTTTAAAAACAATAAAAGAATATATTGATTGCATTTTCTCCAGTGGATGTGTTTTGGTTTGCCACTAGGATTTGGGGACGAAGGAAGGTGTGTAAGGTGTAGAGTAGCTGTGAAAGCCAGCTTGAATTCGATTCACTTTAGCATTTGATTCACAACAGAAAAACCAAACCTGAGCGACGCTTCTTTATAGTTGAGTCAATAGGAAGCAGTTAGTAAATTCCAGGTTTCTAGAACCTGATTATGTTTTATGTCGGATAAACTGCTATTTAACTGAAAGTTGTCATGGAAGCTAGAGGTATTTGATTAACCTTTAAGTTGTTGATTTTGTACTCACTGATTTAAAAAGTAACATGAATAATTTGTCTAGTCAGAAATTCTGCATTTAATTTGGGACTGTTTTTGTTTGGACATCAAAATACAGCTTCCAAGGCTGGGGGCGCAGTGGCTCATGCCTGTAATCCCAGCACTTGGAGAGGCCAGGGAGGATCACTTGAGCCCAGGAATTTGAGAACAGCCTGGCAACAGAGTGAGACCCATCTCTACAAAAAGTTTAAAAAAAAGTAGCCAAGCATGGTAGCACACGCCTGTAGAGCCAGCTACTCAGGAGGCTGAGGTGGGAGGAGGGCCTGAACCTGGGAGGTTGAGGCTGCAGTGAGCTGTGATTGCACCAGTGCACTCCAGCCTGGGTGACAGAGCAAGACCTTGTCTCAAAAATAAAATATCATGTCCAGAGTACTAAGATATTTATGTAATTTTCTATTAACACAGATAACATACTTTTGCAAGTTGTTTATGTTAGTAGATTATCATTTAAAATGAAAACATGTATACTCAGTCATCCAGAAAAATAGAATAAACATCTTGGGGTATAATTTATCAAACTTTTATGATACCATTCAGTTGCATGTTGCTCTAGTCCTGGCATTTTCTTGTCATTCAGATTTTTTTTTTTTTGTAGTTCACATTGTGTATGTCATGATAAGAATGAGAAAGCTTGGGGACATTTCTTTGAAAGAAACCTTTCTGGCCATAGGACTGAACTGGACGATTGGCAGCAGCGTTTATTATTCTATATGAAAGCCCAGGGCGGCCCTTTGATGAGAATGAGGGCAAGACCCACGTTGTCACTTTGCCCTCCATGGCCTTGGTGTTTGGGGCTTGGGTCTCCCTGACTCAGTGCCTCTGGAGGGGCTCACGGCTTCCTGATTGGCTGCACCTGCTTCTGAACTGCGTAGCCTCTGAAAGCAATTATGTGTCCCCCGGCCTTTCTGTGTTCCTTGTGTCCCTCTGAAGCACTGAGTCTGTCTTGGTTATTTTTTTATGTTTCAGGAGGAGAACTTCCAGATCACACCAGCCTGTGGCAGTGGTTTTCAGCATTTCTTTGGCTCCCCTTGCACAGGCAGCTTATGTCTTGTTTTTTAATGGAAAAGCCCCCCTGGATATTATAGCTACAACTTTTCCTCGTGCATTTTCTACCTCATATCCAAAAACATCGTCTGACAGTGGTGTTCCGGCCTCTCACTCTCAGTGGAACGGCCTCTCTTCTCCACAGTTTGGAGAACCACTCTGCCTGCTGCCAAGATCCTTTCAGCTTGAGTATCTTTCCAGGGGCTGTTTTTTTCCCCCAGATGTCTATGTAGTTTTCTCTTAGTCTCTGGCATTTTGGTTCTTAGAAATTCAAATTGTGATGAAATCTGGACGCCTGATTTCATCAAGTTTCCCCCTTTCAGGACAGGTTAAAAGTGATAGAAGACGGATCTTCTTCTGAGAAACACTGTTGATGACTGTGATGTTCTTGCTGTCAAATCCAGTTTTTTAGTAGCTGGTAATGTCTGTTATAAAAGTTACTACAGATTCACAAATATTAAAAGTAAATGCTGAAATCTTGAAATGATTTTGAATGCAGTGGCCCTGAGTTCTGAGACAGTGTTGGGCTCCTGGCACTGTGCATTTTCACCTTGGGAGGAGGGTGACCCTGTGCGCCATATATGGTTGAAATCACCAGTGTCATTTGGATAGAGGCTGCTTGCTTTTATATCGCAAATACCTATTTGTTCCCCACCCCCATACACTTGTATGGGGCTAGTTTCATAGATTTTTCTTTTTAAGTAAGAGGGAACATCTAAGAAGAGGAAAGTGAAGGAGGGGTGTGACCATCTCCTAATCATAGCTGCTAGGGATGGGAGAACCAGTGACCTGAATGTCCTATTTGCTGTCAGCCCTGAGCACTATCTACCATTCGAGGCCATCACTGCAAATATTCCATCTGGCTTTTAATTAAGAGAATGGGCTGCTAATGAAATCTCATACTTCAGGTTGTACATGGATCACCTTCTAGGTCAAGAGCGTGGACGCTGGGGAGAAGGCAGGGCTTCCTATTTCGCTTGCAGCTTTGCGCACTTCCGGACGGTGAAGCTCGCGGTGTGGGGAGCTGGATGAGGAGCGGGTTCCTGTCCCTGAAACACTTGGCTCCTGCGGGGCGGCTGGCCCACCGTTTGGGCTGGCTGCAGTGTGACCAGGGTGGAGACGTCGTTTTGAGTTTCATTTCCTCGACACGTGCTGGTGCGTCTTGTTTTGGAGAGAGACTCCCTCATCTAGAATGCGTGGCCTCCAGCCTGTCCGTGGTCACTGACTCCAGTGACTGTAGCTCTGGGATGTCCACCTCAGCACCCATGCGAGGTTGGTAACTGGGTTAAGAGCTGTGCTCTGTGCTGCCAGGATTCCGTACCTGCCCCTGAGGCTGCCTGTACTTAACGTTGCTGTTCTTATTTGCAGGTCGTTAAGAGATACCTGCTGAATTAACAAATTCATCTTGCGCTTCATGCTTTTTAGAGCACTTTCCTGTGCACTGTCTCATTGCATGTGAGTCTTGGATATTAAATGACTCCTACTCACCGCATTCAACCCATAAATACATATTTGTTGATGGTCTCTCTACCAGGAGCCAGATGCGCTAGATAGTGGTGATAAAGCTGTGAAACAAGGTTTGCTTTCTTGGTGTCTGGGAGATGCTCGTTTAGGAGGGGGTGCAGCCTTGTGAACTGCAGGGGAAGCAGCGAGTGCGGAGGCCCTGCGGTGGCAGGAGTGCCTGTGTGGGAAACCCGCTCTGCTGGGTTAGGGCCAAAATCCCCTTTCTTGTGGTTTAACGTTTGTTCCCTTACAACCTAAAAACATGGTATGCAGGCTTTGTCTGTGATTTTGCTCCATCCGTTTCCAATATTCCTGCCTGGCCTGAGATGACCAAATGCTCACTCATGTGTTCAGTCAGAGCAGAAGGAGTTGGAATCGGGACTGAGTTTGAAAAGTGCAGACCTGGAATATCATCCAGTTCCTCCAGTCAACCATGGTTCAGTCAGAAAGGGCGTGTGTGGTGATTGGGCAATTAATGAGTTCCCGTGTGTGGACAGCACTCTCTCCTGGAGGCTGTGTTCTGACCTGCCTTCCCACCTGCGCTCCCCCCACCTGGTCACCTGCCTTCCCACCACCGTTCCCCCACCTGGTCACCTGCCTTCCCACCACCTTTCCCCCACCTGGTCACCTGCCTTCCCGCCTGCCCTCCCTCCACCTGGCCACTTGTCTTCCCACCTGCCCTTCCCCCACCCGGCCACCTGCCTTCCCACCTGCCTTTCCCCCACGTGGCCACCTGCCTTCCCTTCCACCTTTCCCCCACCCGGCCACCTGCCTTCCCGCCTGCCTTCCCACCTGCCTTCCTAGCTGCCTTCCCAGCTGCCTTCCCAGCTGCCTTCCCAGCTGGCCTCCTGCTTTCCCGGTCTCAGCTCTTGAATGTGCAAAGGGCTTCCCAGGCTGCGCTACTTCCTGGGTGACTTGTGTTGCCTGGAACATATTTTGAGCCCTGTGAATGTCACCTTCTGGGTGAAGAGCCCCGTTTGCCAACCCCAGAGCCTGTGGCTGACCAGAAGATGGTAAAACTATAACCTGTTATTAGTGACACTCCCTGTGGTCTTACATCTATTTAGGAACCTAGAGTCTTTTTCCCTATGTCAAAAGATGCTTCTTTCCCTTTCTGTGAAGTCTTCCCATTTTCATGGGGACAGCGAGGAAAAGGCCACCCTGAGCCCTGGATGTAAGGCCTGTCCCTTGGCTCTACTGTGTTTCTTTGGTCCAGTGGCCGAGTCTGCGCTGGCTCCCTGGTTTGACTGTCATCGCTGGTGGTGGAAATGGGGCTCTTCTTCAGCTGTGTGCTCCCCGGAAGCCAGAGGCGGCGTTGTGAGCCGCGGCAGAGAGGACCGTGGTGTTGTTTGCCTCACCGTCCCTCTCCGTTTGTGTGTCACGTTCCCCTGCTCTTGTGGCCTCTCTGCTGTGGGCCTCCCTGCCTGGCCTCCTCCTGCTGGCTCTGCCTGTCCCTGTCTGATGGGGTCTCCGGCCTTCAGGGCGAGGCTGAGACAACAGCCTTATCCCCAAAGCACACGATGAGGCTGGGGCCATGGGATGACTGAGACCTCTGTGTCTGCAGTTTTCCACCTGGCTGCCTGGGCACCTGTGGAGGTCCCTGTTTCTAATTTGGTATTTTAAAAGAGGTTCTGTAGGGCTGGTGCGATTGCACGGGCTACTAGGATGCGAGTACGTCATGTTTGGGGACCCCTGTCGTAGTCACGTGTCTGGGATGGGGCCCGGCAGGAATAGCTGTGCAGGTTCGCAGGAGGACCTGGCTGTGGGCAAGTCCACAGCGACAGAGGGAGCAGTTAGGGTTAGGTTACAGTTAGGGTTAGAGTTGGGTTAGGGTTAGGTGTTCGGGTTAGGCTTAGAGTTGGGTTAGGTGTAGGGGTTAGGGTTAGAGTTGGGTTAGGGGTTAGGGTTAGAGTTGGATTAGGGTTAATAGTGCTAGGGTTAGTGGTTATGGTTAGCGGTTAGGTTTAGTGTTATGGTTGGTTCACGGTTAGGGTTGAGGGGATTAGGATTGGGATCAGGTGTTCACGTTAGTTGTTAGGTTAGGGTTAGGTGTATTGCTACGGCTATGGCTAGGGTTAGCACTAGGATTAGGGTTGTGGTTTGGCTTATGCTTATGGTAGTACCCTCCTCTGCCAGACCCCTCACGCTCACACCTATTCACCCTGGAGCCTGTTTCCTAAAGTGCAGACTCTTCATATCATTTTCTCTTTTCTTTTCGAAATCTCGCAGCCTTCCTTAATGGTTTCTTTGTGCAGTCTCTGACCTCCTGTGGACCCCTGATGTCCCCACCTTCCATCCCTGCTGTGCCTGGTTTCCTTTCCTCATGGCTTTCCTGGGATCTGGGAACACCTGCCAGTGTCGATGTGCCCGTTGCTGTGGGGTGTGAGCTGAGATTGACGCATTTGAAGCTGGCTTCAGCTCTCAGCCTTTATGGCCTTAGATAAGCTGCTTTGTGCCTCAGGTTTCTTATCTACAAAATGGGACAGAGACCTTCCCTCCCTAGACCTGTTCCGAGGGGCAGGTCGTGGATGTGAAGTTCCTGGCATGGTTCCAGGCACCCAGTGAACCCGGGAAGTGTCATGTTTTTATCACATCCCCA
The DNA here is from genome assembly GCF_028885655.2 of Pongo abelii. Lineage (NCBI taxonomy): Eukaryota > Metazoa > Chordata > Mammalia > Primates > Hominidae > Pongo > Pongo abelii. The sequence goes on along the minus strand of NC_072002.2, from coordinate 91,508,189 downwards.
CTCGGTGCTTCTGGCTGGGGAATGCAGTGCTCAGGCTGTGTTTGCAAACCCAGCTGCTCCTCTCCAAAGGATAATGACCAACGTCCACGTGGGCCTCATGCGTGCAGGACCCGGGTTGCTCTGTGCCCCTCGTTTCCTTGGAGACTTGGAGACTTGTGTGGTGGTGCTGGCAGCCGGGCTGCTTGGCCGTGGACCCAAGGCCTGCTGCCTGGTGCTTCTCCAGAATCCCCTGCTCCTTGGTGAGCTGGGATGCGTCTGAGACGAGTGCCGTCCTGGGCACGTCACTGCTGCTTCCTGGCTTGGGACTGGCCTCCCTGGGTGACCTGCTCCACCCCACAACAGGTGTGTGCGTTGGGCTGTATTGTTAAAGCCACTGGTGTAAACCCCGACCCAGGTGTGCCATGGGGCCGGAAAAACTGCAGTCATGGTTCCTTGTGGATTTCATTACAGACATTCATGGCTCGTAGTCTTCTGGTAGATTTGCTCATTCTCATATCAAAATGACCAGTTTGTGTTCAGTACCCAGCTACCCGGGGTGGGAAATTGGGAGACAATGGAAAGAAGCCAGTTGTATTAAAAACCTTAGCGCATACTCAATGCACAGGCCACAGGGGTCTGGGTTGTGACCCGGTCCACTCTGAGGGACCCTTCAGGACGTTTTGTATAGGAGGAAGAGCCCAGTTACTCAAAGATGTTCATGGTTTTGTGCTTGGTATTGCATTTGTGTTTCTGTTTTGTTTTAACCAAGCATGAGAAGCTCTGAAATTATTGCTATAATAAGCATGAACCGGGAGGCACACTGCCTCATGTAATAAAACGGCATATGCTGCCCACGATTGCTCATGGCCACAGGTGAAGGTCATGTGACCGAGCAGGACTAGCAGCGAGACTCTTAGGAAACAGCCTTTTCTCCAGACTCACCCATCTCCCCCTCAAGTCCCAGCGTTGCGGGCAGTGATGGCTGTGTAACCGCTCCTCAGAGTGAAATAGCTGCTTGCTATTTTTAGAGGTAGAGATTAAGAAATGACAAAGCATTTTTGTTTAAAGAAGTGTGTTTCTACTTTGTACTGCTTAAAAATACCTCTGCAAAAATTAAGTCACAAGGAATTGAACAGAACAAAAAATGACATTGAAGAGTACATAAGAAATGAATTACTCCTATCTAGTTAGCAATTTTTGGGTTGTTTCCGTACACAAAACTTAGAAACTTAGCATTGACAGGGAGATCACGCACCTGTGTGTGTGCAGATGGAAGCTCTGTCCCCGCAGAATTCCCGAGAGCTGCTTCCTGCTTTCTGCCTGCCCCTCTCGTTGGTGAGGGATGCACTCTTTCTAAGGCAGCTGTTTCTCAGCTGAGCACTTCTCCCTTGGCCTCCCCTGAAATCTCATTCTCATTGATTTCTGTTTATTTGTCCTGTCTTGCCCAGCCCTCCTCAATCTTGGCTGCAGTTACAGTCACCCAGAGATTTTTTTTTTTTTTTTTTTGAGAATGTGCAGGCCACTCCCTCAGAAGCCTGGACCTTAGGCCAGGTTCTGGCCTTGATCAGTTCTTGCCAGCTGTGGCTCGTGACCTTGACAGATGATTCTCAGATGCCACCTGCAAGGCTGTCCTGGATGAACCGATTTTCCTGCATCCATTCAGTGCTCACCGAGTAACAGCGGGGTTTGTGGCAGCCCAACCCACCAGCCGCCTGTTTTGGGTGGAACAGTCCACATTCTTGCAGTCATTCTCGTATTACTTGGTTCCCAGAAGCCTCTCCCGGGCCTGTTCTGGACTCACTCACTCTTGTTCATTTGCTGCTCTTCCATGCATGGTTCAGAGCCCAGGCTGGGCTCCTGCCGCCCACTGTGGAGAGAGGACCCTTGGCCAGCCCCGTCCTGGGCCTTCCTTCCCCAACTGTTGCTGAGGGTGCTTCTGTTTGATCTCAACCCTGAGCCGAGTAACTCACACTGAGCCTGTGGTCTCCTAGGAGCTTGGGGTCTTTTCCGTGGCTAGAACTTTCTCTTCTTGCACTTTGTTTTTCCTTACGGGATTTCACCTTGTTAGTTTCAAGCCTTTGTTGCATCTCATCGAAAACTTCTGAGTCTCTGTGCTGCTTTGGTCTCCCTCATCTCTGAGTGTCAGCCCTGGTCCAGTAAGCTTGTCCAGTTCCCTTTCTCCATCTGGGTCATCGATGCACATATGATGGCTCATGGGAGGTCGGGCACTGCAGCAACTTCGGAGACCTTCCTCCTTGTGGATCTGAAACAGGAAAGTTCCCTGACCCCTCGCGGGACTTGCAACAGGGGCATGGCTCATGTGCGCTCGTACCACTTACAGGAGGGGGAGCAAGCAGATTGGCAGGTGCAGGAGCTGGGTGAGTGCTTTTGGGCATCGGCCCCATGGTAGTGTCTAGACAATTAATGCTGTTTCAGCAGTTGCTATCTGTGGTTGGCTAAGTGTTCAACCAGCTCAGTGGAGAGTCTGGGTGACAGCCTTTTACACCCTGCCATCTTGGTACCTGGGTCCTTGTCTGGTGTCCAGGAAGAATGGGGTCATACAGGCTTTGAAGGATGGTGATTGCAGGGATTTCATTGAGTGATGGAGGTGGTTCTCAGGGGGATGAATGGGGAGCTGGAAAGGGGATGGAGTGGGAAGATGATCTTCCCCTGGAGTTCAGCTGTCCCACGGCCGACCTCCTCTCTGACCGTCTGCAGCCATACTCCTCTCAATGTTCAGATGCTCCTTCTCTTTTCTTCTCTGCCGTGTGGTTCTGCCACTCTGTCTGTCTGCTGCTCTTCTGCTCCTGGAGCCTGGGGTTTGGGGTTTCTATGGGTACAGGATAGAGGCATGGCAGGCCAAAAGCAACACTTGAGTTCGAAAACAGGAATGCCTGTTCCCATTTAGGACCGTAGGTTTCCAAGCTCGAGGGTGGGGCCTTTGCCAGGGAACTGCCCTCTTCTACCCAGTATTTCCCTGTCTCCTGTCCATATCAGATTCAGGAATGGCCACTCCTGGGCAGAGGCATTGGGCCTGCTCCCAGCTGACCTCTGTGCGCTAAACCCAGCCATGTTCTCCTTCCTGTCCCCAAGACTGTCAGGGAGAGACCAGGTCCATGCATGCTTCGGTCTCCTACGTTACCAGCTTAGTAATCCTCTGAAAAAAGAAAATCACGTTGTATAGTTGGTGCACTTTTGTGTGACTGAGTGGTTTTTTTTTTTATTTTTTCTTGCCAAATCTGGGATAAAATATATTGAAACAATTTGTATTTTATAAACCTACCACGACACACAGAATTGATCTCATCTGCTTCGGAAGCAGGTCAGCGGCAGTGCGTGTGCGGACCTGTGCTGGTGTACCTGCAAACTGCCTCCCTTGCTGTTCATGCCTTCAGTCCTGCAAACGTACAATGTATTGGAAAAGCAAAGCGTGTGTAAGGCATCTAAGAATCATCCATGGGTTACTAAACTGGCCTAGGTGTGGTGCACAGACATGCCACGTCTCTTCAAAGATTCTTCCTGTTCTGTTATCGTGGTGGGGTGCGTGGAAGAAGTGTGCATTTTGTGCATGTGTCTGACCTGAGCTGATGTGGCTGAAATGAGAGGGGCTGCGGGCTCGTCCCGCGGTGGCTGTGTCCCAGGAGCAGAGTCCACGTGGATGACGGAGCCTTCAGAGGGGCGGGGCATGGTCCTGTCCAGGTGGCCGGGGCTCCAGCGATGGGTTCTGGTCTCAGGGCAGCAGGTGTCCCTGAGAGATCAGTCCAGTGAGAATTTGGGGTGTTACGGGTTCCCCATGCCCTTGGCAGGTTTTTTCCTGTGGGAAGGATGTGGTTGCCGAAATTATACCACATCCTGTGGGAACCATCGTGATGGTTGCCGAAATAATAGAATAAAATATTTACGATGTTTGGCTGCATAATGAAAATGACATGTGTGGGTAAAATTGTCATAGAACTGGAAACTCTTGAAAAGTCCAGCTGTCATCCATTAGAAAGGAAATCATTGTGATAAGGCTGAAAAATGTAGAACCAGATAAAAGTCCTCATACAAGTCTCTGTACATGCAGTTGTTCATTAGAGGGCCCCTTTCCAGTGGTTCTGATGCTGTTTGTAGGTTGGGAGGTGAGAAGTTTTATTCCCGAGGCTCCTTAGAATTATGGTCGCTTAACTGAATTCGTCTTCTAAAAAAGCATCAAGCTTTCTTCCCTGTATAATCTTAATATTGTGGAACTTTTACCTTTTCTTAACCTTTATAAGAGGAGTGCCATTTCCTCCCCTCCTCCCTTACCTCCCATCCCCTCTTCCTTGTCAGCCTAAAGTTGAATCAGAGATGTCACTGATGAATGTGATGCTTGCAATTACCTGTTCATTCACTTCTCACTCCCTGTTAATATGCAGGGGAGCCCCCGGTGTTGAGCTCAGGCTGTGCCATGAACTTGACTGCAGACGGGTCCAGCAACTGTGCGGAGTGGGGACCTGTCTGCAGTCACCCTGTGTGTTCAACAAAGCCCAGCCCAGCAAAACACCACAGCCCCCGATCCCCGAGCAAGGGCCCCCAACCTTCCCTTAGAAACCCAGAGAGGCCAAGTGGGCAGATACCCCTTCCCGTTCACGGAAGTAACTAAACTGTATCCGTTATGGGTGGAAAGAAATAATGGCTTTTATGAAGCCCAATATAGAGGGGCAGAAATGAGAAAAATCTTTATTTTAAACACTTAAAAGTTAGGCAAGAAAAGTGTCTTGCAGAGAGAGCGTGGGGGTGCGTTTTAGGAGGAAGTTGGTTTTTGGAAGGGCTGCTTTGTAGGAATAGCAGCTCAGGAAACAAGCCTGAGGATGCGCTCTCAGTGCGCAGGGGGCCACGAGGGTCCTGGTGCCGGGCCGGCGCTACTTCCTGCAGGTGGGCTGCCTGGGAGGAGGAGTGAGGCAACCGCTCCCGTGGGGGTACAGCTCCCGGGGGTGGGGGGGCGGTGCAGTGGCACCCTAGATGCAGGGCCCGGTTCTTCAGCATCACCAGAGCCGGGCGCAGACCCAGGCTTGCTGCCCATTGCCCCTCCTGGAGTGACAGCCAGCAGGGCGCTCCTGGGGTCCTGTTTATTTTTCAAAGAAGAAAAGAGGCACAAATGTGCACTAAGAACGAAGTGCTTTAAAAACCCATGGAAAACTGAAAACAAGACGAACAGGCAGCCCCAGAGCAGTCACAAGCGCGGAAATGGAGCGCCTCAGCGTGGCTGCAGACTTTTTTGTTATGTATATTTTACTACAATAATAAAACATATTTTAAGTGAAAGGGGAGTAACTTTATACAAAGTGCCCTCACTGCATTTCTGTGCTTTTGAGGGCGGTTGTGTGTGTTGAAGATGTTGCCTCAGGGACTTCAGACAGTGCAAGTCCGCCACTCCCTGGGCCCCGTGTGAAACATGCTTGTCCCCAGTGTGCGGCACCAGCCAGGCCAGGACCAGCTTGGGACGCAGTGGAGTCACCCAAGACCTGATCCGTGTTTGTGTTTCCAAGACACATCTAGGAAGGTCCTGCTTAGAAAGGAATCCGGGGGCCCCTGGTGTGTTTGAGCCGAGGATAGAGCGGCCAGTGTTGCCGTCTGTGGCGTGCGCGTGCACACTCGTGGGGTCGGGAGCGATGTGCGCCTTCTCCAGGGCTGCTCGGACTCGGCTGCCTCCTCGTGGCACATGCTTCCGTGCACCCGGAGAGCATGGGGTGCGTGTTGGAGATCCTGCTTCCCCTGCACAGGGCCGCTGCCAGGCCTTTCTGAGCCAGCCTTCCCTCTCTGGTGTGTGCCCTCGGCACTGCGGTCAGGGTTAGAGGCAGCCATCTGTGCAAGGCCACACCGTGCTCAAATCAGCACCGTTCTCTTTCCTTTAATTCTAATAAAGTGCCCGGTGAGCACTGCCACCCAGGGGCTGTCAGACTGGTGGGGACTGAGGAGCAGAAGTGCTTTTTCCTGCAGACTTTCTCCCCGCGCGGCACAGGAGCCACAGAACCAGGCATTTCCTCAACCAGGGAGCTGGAGCCCCACTCCCCGGACACTTCTCTAGCTGAGTTCTTCCATTTCAGGATCAGGGCCACTGAAACATCAAAAGCCACCCACGCCTGGTCCCAATTGTGGAGTGGGGGGTGTGGGAGCTGTGGAGGGGGAGTGTGGGGGCCACGGAGGGGGATGTGGGAATTGCGGAGGGGCTGGGGGAGCCGTGGGGGGGCGTGGGGTTCGTGGAGGGAGGGGTGGGGGCAATGGAGGAAGATGTGCGGGCTGTGGTGGGGGCGTGGGGTTCGTGGAGGGGGCGTGAGAACTGTGGAGGGAGGGGTGGGGGCTATGGAGAAAGGTGTGCGGGCCGTGGTGGGGGTGTCGGAGCTGTGGAGGGGATGTGAGAACCGTGGAGGGAGGGGTGGGGGTGGTGGAGGGGTGGGGGTGGTGGAGGGAGGGGTGGGGGTGGTGGAGGGGGTGTGGGGGCTGTGGAGGGAGGGGTGGGGTGGTGGAGGGGTGGGAGCTGTGGAGGGAGGGGTGGGGGCTGTGGAGGGAGGGGTGGGGGCTGTGGAGGGAGGGGTGGGGGCTGTGGAGGGAGGGGTGGGGGTGGTGGAGGGGGTGCGGGTGTGTCCTGTGCCTGCTGCCGCCTGTACGGGGTGTCCTGAGGAGGCCTGTTTGCCAGTGGTGGCACTGATTTCTCTGGGAGGTTCACCTCGCGTGTGCAGTAGATGGAGTACACATGAGAATGGGGAGTGTATAAAAGGGATAAATGAAGTCAGAATGGCACTCAGGAGCCTGAGAACAGCGGATGGGTGTCGTGGTCCCTTTGGGCCGCCCGGGAGGCCCCTCATCTTAGTTTTGCTTTGACCTGGCTGTAAGGAAACCTTAGCAGTAAGGAAACCTTGGCTGTGCCACGTGGCAGCACTTTGCCAGGCCCACTGGACTTGGCAGTAGTTTATTCCCGTGATTGGAGGCCCCTGGAAGGCCCTTGTCAACAGCACTGGGTCCAGGAGCTGGGGACGAGGGGCGAAGCTGTCTGTTCTGTGGCTTTCTGATGACGAATGCGGGGAGCGCTTGGGCCTGCGCCTCTCTGCACACCAAGGCCTGAGGGGCCCAATCAGGAGCTCACTAGAGGCTTTTGCTGTTTCAGTGGCCCTGATCCTGTAATGAAGAAACCTCGGCTAGAAGAGGGTCCGGGGAAGAGGGTCCTGGGTCCCTGGCTCAGAAGGTGCCTGGTTGGGAAGAGGGTCCTGGCTCCCTGGCTGAGAAGGTGCTTGGTTCCTTGTTGCTGAGGATCCTATGCCTCTCCAGTTAGCTACATGTTTTCTTCCTTGGAAAGGAAGTAGGCCCTTGGAAAGCTGTTCAGTCTTTCTGCTCATCAGCTGCTTCTGTGAATAGCTTCAGTTTCCCATCACCTGTCCCTCCACTCATGGTCGTGCTTCTCTCCCGCCCTACTGGGGTGGCTCAGGACTGTGTGCAGGGTCTGTGTGTTCCAGAGGCATTTTGCCGTTCACTCCCGACTGGTGACTTCGATAACTTGGGCTAGACCATTCGTTTTTTTTTTTTTTTTTGAGACGGAGTCTTGCTCTGTTGCCCAGACTGGAGTGCGGTGGCGCCATCTCGGCTCACTGAAGCCTCCCCCTCCAGGGTTCAAGTGAATCTCCTGCCTCAGCCTCGGGATTACAGGCGCCCGCCACCACGCTTGGCTAATTTTTGTATTTTTTAGTAGAGACGAGGTTTTGCCATGTTGGCCAGGCTGACCTCAAACTCCTGACCCCAAGTGATCCGCTCGCCTTGGCTTCCCAAAGTGCTAGGATTACAGGTGCTGGCCACCACGCCCAGCTAATATTTGTGTTTTTAGTAGAGACGGGGTTTCACTGTGTTGGCCAGGCTGGTCTCGAACTCCTGGCCTCAAGTGATCTGCCTGCCTCGGCCTCCCAAAGTGCTGGGATTATGGGTCTGAGCCACTGTGCCTGGCTAGATTATTCACTTTTAGTTTATTACTCAGTGTCTTGGTCAGAGGTACTGGAAGTTCTAGGTGATGTTTTATGATCCTTTTGGGGAACATTTTGGAAGCTTCAACAGTCATGCTTTGAAAACCCCACAGATGTACAGGGGCAGATGACACAGCCGCATTGTTTACACTTACAGACTCCACTAGTAGTCTTGAACATGTGTGTTCAGAAATCTGTATTCCTTTACTGCAGGGAAAACTAGATCTCTCCCTGCTGGATGTTGCCTTTTTCTCATATTTAGAAATGAATCGAACGTACTGAGCACCAGTCTGACTTAAACAAACACTAACGTTTCCTCTTTCGTATACTTAATTCCGAGAAAGTTCATGTTTTTATCCATGGTGCATCCTAGCACTGCCCGGTCTCCTTTCTCATACCAGTGTATGCATATAACAGACTCATATACCTGACTTCATTGATTTTTTATTTTAAATTCATTTTATTATCATTATTACTGTTATTTTTTAAGGCGGAGTCTTGCTCTGTTGCCCAGGCTGGAGTGCAGTGGCGTGATGTCAGCTCACTGCAGCCTCCACCTCCTGGGTTCAAGCGATTCTCCTGCCTCAGCCTCCGGAGTAGCTGGGACTTCAGGCGTGTGCCACCGTGCCTGGCTAATTTTTGCATTTTTAGCAGAGACGGGGTTTCACCATGTTGGCCAGGCTGGTCTTGAACTCCTGACCTCAGGTGACCCACCCACCTTGGCCCCCCATAGTATTGGTATTGCCAGCATAAGCCACTGTGTCCAGCCTTGACTTTATTTAAATATTAGCCTTTAGGAGCTGGTAGGAGTTGGATAGTATTTTCTTCCTTTGTCTCATCTCCTCATCAATTCTGATCAGCCCTTAACTGCTGACATTTTTTTACATGGACATATCCTTTAACATTGCGTATGAAATTGCGCATTAACTGCCCACTAATTGAAAACCAGCATTTGTTACTGTGTCCCTCAGATCTGGGCAAGTGCCTTCAGTAACAGGCGCTGTCTCACCCTGATGAAGAACCCCTTGGAATAGATTTGTTACCAGTTTGATGGGTTTCCTAAGTGTTATCTCCAAATATATACTTAGAACATTTTAAAGGAGCATTCTGAGTTAGCAGATCCCTCCATTTTACTGAATGTTAAAAATCTCTGAAAATCTTTTTTGAAAACCAAGAACATGGGGCCTTATCATACTGAGACATGGCTGTAAGGGACTGCAGATGGCGGCTGGGTGGTGAAGAATCCTGTGTTTTGTAGTTCAGAGAGTTTTAAGATATCCAGAAACATCTGTACTCCTGCCCAGTTTTGATGTCTAGATTTAAATAAACCCAAGTCCATAAATGCAAAACATAAAACCGAATTCTTGTTAATCTGTGTCGTGTCCACTTGTAGTACAGTCTCTTCTGACTTTGGAAAAGCCTTAAAACGTCCGAGCCCAGCCCACACCTCGGCTGTGTTTCTCCCTGTCACACGCGTTCCTTGGGTAAAGTGGGAGGGTTCTGACCGCACCATCCCTCCCCACCGCAGAGTTCATCCCAGACGGTGGCTCAGACACACTCTCTGTCAAGGCCCGACCATCAGGGGAGCAGAGCTTGAGGGGCGGAACCCCGGACTCAGTTCTCCTGGGCAGCCGGCAGGTGGCGGCATGGAGGTGGATAGCGTGGCTGCCTTTGCTTACTGGCCTCTGGGGGACCTTAGGGCATCAGGGTTTTGGGCTTGAGAATTGGACCTCACAGGAGAGATGCGTAGGGAGGGAGCCCTATGGCTGAGGCGGAAGGTGGTCGGTAGCCCAGTGGTTTCAGAGGCAGACACTGGAGTCCTTTGGACAGAGTAAGCTGTTGCCCAAGCCTGCTTCTGTGACTGTGGGCTCCACTCAGCTTCTCTGGTTTTCTTACCTGGCAATGAATGACTGTGAAGATTCCACAAGATTCCTAAATGTAGAGTTCTTTGAAAGTCATGCAAACCTTATACTGCTGTGAACAATTGATTTTTTTCCTGAGTTTTAATATACCAGTCACCCTCTGTTAACTAGGGACAGCGTCGTTACATGTAACTGGATACACCACTGCTATTGTATTTTTTCCCTGTGATCTTTTGGGTCATTTACATTGAGAAAAGAAGCCCTGCCCGACTCACCCCCTTTTGTTCTTGTTTGGGTGGCTCCTCATGGATTTTCTAAGAGCCACCCAGAGTCGAGGGTGGCTTGTCCTGCTGAAGACAGATGGCTTGGAACATGCTGTAGCTGTACACGCCCTGTGTCTTGCTGTGTTCTGATGAGAAATGGTAACTTCCCGTTTCATATTTTGCCTCCTCTAGGGGGACAGCCGCGCCGCTGCTGCTTTTCCGAAGAGGTGACTTCGACCGAGCTCTCCAATGGAGACCAGAGTCACAAGCTGGAAGATGACGCCTCAGAAAGAGACACCGGCGAGTCCAAGGCGGGGATCGCAGCTTCTGTGTCCATACTTGAAAACAGTAGCAGAGAGACTTCTAGAAGGCAAGAGCAGCACAGATTTTCTATGGACTTAAAGATGCCAGCATTTCACCCCAAGCAGGAGGTGCCCGGCCCTGGTGATGGTGTGGAGTTCCCTTCCAGTACGGGAGCGGAGGGCCAGATGGGTCACCCTGCAGAAAAGCTGTCCGATTTGCACAACAAGGAACACTCTGGGGGAGGGAAGCGGGCGCTGGCCTCAGACCTCATGCCGCTAGATTTAAGTGCGAGGTCGACGCGGGATGACCCCAGCAATAAGGAGGCGGCCTCCTCTCTGCAGGCGGCTTTAGTCGTTCACCCGTGTCCTTACTGCAGCCACAAGACCTACTATCCCGAGGTCCTGTGGATGCACAAACGCATCTGGCATCGTGTCAGCTGCAACTCCGTGGCTCCCCCGTGGATTCAGCCCAACGGTTACAAAAGCATCAGAAGCAATTTGGTTTTCCTTTCCCGGAGCGGACGCACGGGCCCGCCGCCCGCCCTCGGTGGCAAAGAATGCCAGCCTTTGCTCCTTGCTCGGTTCACCCGCACTCAGGTGCCAGGGGGGATGCCGGGGCCCAAAAGTGGCTCTTCTCCCCTGGGAGTGGTCACAAAAGCCGCTAGCATGCCTAAGAATAAGGAGAGCCATTCCGGAGGTCCCTGCGCTCTGTGGGCGCCCGGCCCTGACGGGTATCGACAGACCAAACCTTGTCACGGCCAGGAGCCGCATGGCGCGGCCGCGCAGGGGCCCCTGGCCAAGCCCAGGCAGGAGGCTAGCTCCAAACCGGTGCCTGCCCCGGGTGGCGGGGGCTTCAGCAGGAGCGCCACCCCCACGCCCACCGTCATCACCCGGGCTGGCGCGCAGCCCTCGGTGAACAGCAAGCCTGTGGAGAAGTTTGGGGTCCCCCCAGCGGGGGCTGGCTTTGCCCCCACAAATAAGCACAGTGCCCCGGACTCCCTGAAAGCCAAATTCAGCCCTCAGCCTCAGGGTCCACCTCCTGCAAAGGGCGAAGGGGGCGCTCCTCCTCTACCTCCCCGCGAGCCCCCCTCGAAGGCGGCCCAGGAGCTGAGGACTCTGGCCACCTGTGCTGCAGGGTCCAGGGGCGACGCGGCCTTGCAGGCCCAGCCCGGAGTGGCTGGGGCGCCCCCCGTCCTACACTCCATCAAACAGGAGCCGGTGGCCGAGGGGCATGAGAAGCGCCTGGACATCCTCAACATCTTTAAGACGTACATTCCAAAGGACTTTGCGACCCTCTACCAGGGATGGGGTGTCAGCGGCCCTGGGCTGGAGCACAGAGGTAAGATGTGCGGGCCCCCTCTTCCCCAGGCCACATGTGACCTCCAGAGCCACCCCCAGAAGGCCAGGGCTGCTGCCCACCTGCCTGTCCACGGCCTCTGAGGACAGAGCCAGCCGGCCCCATCCCACTGCTGAGCTGAGAACCGCTCCCTTGCCCTGGCCCAGGAGCACAGCAGATGGGAACAGCTCTCCCAGGCTCCACATTCTGCCCTGCCAGGGAATGCCTGCCTGGGGTTGGTGGCCCTCTGAACGTTGGTCCTGGGAGGAGGTCGCAAGCCCTGCACGGCTTCCTTCCTGCTGAGAGGATGTTTCCTCCACACCGACGTTCCGCAGGAGCGGGCAGACGTGATTGCACTTCACGTGTTTGTCATTTTAAACAGAATCCGTAGATGTTCATTGTCCTGTCTCTCAAAAGACAAGAATGTCTATTTAATGTGATTAAGTTTTATTTTTATTCATCTGTAATAATTAGTCCTCTAGTATTAGTAAGCAAAGCTTTGCAGAGGATCGATGTACCATGAAAAGTCTGGAGAATGGGATTTGTGCAAAAATTCCTGAAAAAAAATACTTGGAAAGGGTTATCTTCGCTTCTCCCTCTGCCTTAGTATTGCTGTCTCATAGTAACACTGAGAAGGAATTGCCGGCTTTCCTCCTGCCCCTCTGGTGCGCGCACCGCATGCGGTGCCCCATTCTGGAACGTAAATTGAAAGTCACTCTCACTTAACGTCCAGAACACGAAGAAACCTAAGTTCTGTTAAAAACCAAAACAAAACAAAGTCTCTCAGTTCATTACCTGGGAAGTCCTAACCATTCTTTGATAGAATTTTTCATAGTGGCTGGGCGTGGTGGGTCACGCCTGTAATCCGTGCACTTTGGGAGGCCGAGGTGGGCGGATCATGAGGTCAGGAGTTCAAGACCAGCCTGGCCAACATAGTGAGAGACACCATCTCTACTAAAAACACAAAAATTAGCCGGGCATGGTGGTGTGCACCTGTAATCCCAGCTACTTGGGAGGCTGAGGCAGGAGAATTGCTTGAACCCGGGAGGCGGAGGTTGCAGTGAGTGGAGATCGCGCCACTGCACTCCAGCCTGGGTGACAGAGTGAGATTCCATCTCAAAAAAATAAATAAATAAATAAATAAATAACGTCGTAAGCCTGCGGTTTCTTAAAGTGGTTGTCATTAGAACCTCTGAGATCCAGGGCTGCAAACTCCAGGCAGCTGGCAGGACTGTCAGGGGCATGGTTCCGGGTCTGGGAGATGAGATATCAGCAGAGAGCCTCCCTGAATCCACCGTGGGACAATGTCCCAGTGGGTGCTGGGGTCACTTGCTGAGCCCCTGGCTTAGGCCGGGGTTTCAGAGCCTGCCTAGATCCGTGGCCCGCCAGGGCCGTCTTGGTGTGAGGGATGCTCACCCAAGGTGTTTTCCAGTGGGAGACATCACAGGCCTGCTGCCCCTCTTACAGATTTGCCGGCGAAGGCCTTACTCCAGCCAACCTTGTTACATTCCTGCTTTGAAGAGCCCGCTGAGCGCTTGTGAACTTTTTAGGATGAGGCCGTAGGCCCGGACACCCGAGGGTCTCGTGATTTGCGTTGGGCTGAGGTGTGACTCAGGAGTGGGGTCCCTGAGGTGTGGTCTTAGATCCTCCTCTCTTCTCCCTGCCCGTGTGCTCTGGGTGGACGGTTTAACCTGAGCAGGCTGTCGTGGGTGGGAGGTGCGGCGCAGTGCCATGTGGGTTGATGGTTTGACTTTTTCCACGTTCAGTTAGAGTGAGTGAGTTCCCTCAGCCTCAGCAGGGTTTCTCAGTCACGTAGATTATTTGCTGCTAAGTGGAAAACAAGTTTTTTGGTGGCCTTTTGATGTGATGCCAGCCTCACTTCTGGAGATGTGGATTTTCTCGGAACCCAAAGCAGAGAAGGCCGAGTGGTGAGGGCCACGCTGTTGTGGATGCTGGGTGTTCCCGGCCGCACCTGGCCCGCTGTGTCCTTTCCCCGGTGGCCGCCTCCCAGCAGAGCAAGGGGAGTTTGACGCCCACTTAATCCACCGGACTTGTAATTTAAATTAATCATGTGCTCACAGCCTGTGCGCACCCTAAGTTCTAAACCTGCCAGCTCACACCTGGAAAGTGGCATCACCAGTTTTTAAAGGCCTTTGAGCTGCCCTGTGGGTGGTATAGTTGCTGTTTCTAAGAAAGTAGAAGTGAGTTTTAAGGTAAGGTTTTGAAATTTTAGATGATAGAATTTGAAGTCCAAAATAGTCTGAAGTATTTTCCCTTTTCTTACAGACATTTAAAAAAAATAAATGGTTCTAAGGCCTTTTTTTTTTTTTGAAAGAGAGAGGTTACTTATCTTTCATATGTGAAAAATACTAGTCACAAAGTACATGCGCCCATCTTGGGTTATTTATTCTTCTAATGTACACATTGAGACATAGCGTGAGTCAGCAAATTTACGGTTACTAAGTGTACTCTAAATTGGGTTTCTTAAGGGAAGTGCTTTCACCTTTTTGGTCTTAAAATACACCTGTTAGTAGGTGCATTATTAGGATCCTGGCTTCCCGGGTATAGAGTACCTGAGGTCAGCCTGTCTAGATACTCAGTCAGTGCACCTGAGAAGTGCCGAGCATCTCCAGATGGGATGCCTCCGGTGAGGGGGCTCGGCATCTCCTGGGCCCCTAGCTTTGGTGAACTTCCCTTGCCTACAGGTCTCTGTGTTGAAGCCGTCAGAACAAGCTGAGAGCTCTTCTATGTCATAATCCTTTAAGGCTTCAGACACTTCTTTCTTGCCTTTCCTGGACCCAGTGTCCCTGTTCTGCATCCATCCTCTGCCTCGTCTCCAGGGCCTACCCATCTATCCTCTACCTGGTCTCTTGGGCCTACCCATCCATCCTCTACCTGGTCCCCAGGACCTTCTGTGTCCATCTTCTATCTGGTCTCCGGGACCTTCTGTGTCCATCCTCTACATGATCTCCAGGACCTTCTGTGTCCATCCTCTGCCTGGTATTCAGGGCTTTCCCTGTCCATCCTCTACCTGGTCTCCAGGGCGTTTTGTGTCCATCCTCTACCTGGTCTCCGGGACCTACCCATCCATCCTCTGTCTGGTCTCTGGGACCTTCCCCATCCATTCTCTACATGGTCTCTGGGGCCTTCACGTCCACTCTCTAACTGGTTTCTGGGGCCTTCTGTGTCCATCCTTCTACCTGGTCTCTGGGGCCTTCCCTGTCCACTCTCTACCTGGTGTCTAGGACCTTCACATCCATCCTCTACTTGGTCTCTGGGACCTTCCGCATTTCCTTTCTCCTTACTTGAATGTTTGTTTTTGACATCCTTAAAGTGTTGTAGCCAGAAGGAAACCCAGCAGCCTTGGCGGGGTCAGACTATTGGAAAGGTGAACAGAACACTCACGTTTCCTGTTACAGAGACTCGATTTCTGTTACCACAGCCCAGGAAATCTGTGCAGCCTGGATTTCCTTTTTTGAGTGTTACTGAATACTGGAGTAACTACACTTTCTTAGGGCTTTTTTCTTCCACTTGTTTCTGTTCAGCTGTTTCTTTTGTGTGGTGTACCTGTAGTTGATTTTTGAGTCATGAGTCTAGAATCTTGTTTCATTCCTTCCTTGGTCAAATTGGTCTTTTTGACATGTCTTATTATACAAGTGTATCTGTGCTTTCTGGTCTCCTCTCCTCACCCCATGCGTTTGTTACGTGTCTGCTAGGTGGGTGTCGTCTGCAGCTCTAAAGATCACAATTTCCCTGTGCGTGGTCATTGATTACCCCTGTTGCTGTAACATCATTTTGTAGTTTGGGGAGGTAGAAATATGCAGAGGAGAATGGTCTCAGAGAATAGGAAGTCATCTCACATGTACATGCAATAGTTGTGGGTGCTAGAAGTGTGATTCTCTGATTTTGCAGTGGACATGTTCCATTTATACAGAGAACGTTGCTATTGGAGGATGCCTCTAAGACAGGTTTTATTCAGAAGTTGGGAAACGGAAGTCTCAGAGACTTCCCCGCCCCCCACATGTGTTTGGGTGATGTTTCTGTAGATATGAAGAGTCTAAAAACTCTACCCAAACAGGAAGGAAAGAACTATAGCTACCTCCCTTAGGGGATCCCTGACCATTTAAGAAGAAAAACCCACTGCATTTTCTGTAATCATTGTACAGTGTGACTACCAAGTCTGTAAACAAACAGGAATAGAACATAAATGATGTATTGCTACAACAGTAATAAAATAATACATGATCTGTGTTTTCAGACCTTATGGCCAGCTTAGATGATCTGATACTATGAATCTTAGAATAAAATTTGAAGCTAATAAAATAATTCCAGATAAAATAGATGGTATTTCTTATTGGGACTTAAGAAAAGTCATTTACACCAAGGAGGCCTTCATATTATGGTGATGAAAGCTTTGTGCTTCCTTGCAGTTTGATCTCTCTTTGTAGAATCTTTTTCATCTCCTTTTTATGGATAGCACAGCACCACATAATGACATGCAGCATAGCAGGGCTGGGTGTCCCTCTCTGAAGTTGGCCAGGCCTTTGACCGTTAAGTCCACTTTCCAAACACAACTTGAATTTCTAGGTGAGAACATTTGAGCTGCGCGCTCACCAGGTGGTCTTCAGTTCAAATGAAGTTTATAACTTTGTGATTAACTCGGAATGTTGTAGCTTGGGCATAATATTGGCCATAAGGGCAAGTGCCCTGTCTTTAAAAAGTAGAGAAAGTGATATGATGAAGTGTGTGGGAAAATCATATGTGTGCGTGCACTTGTGAGCCTGTACGCCTGCATGAGTGTGTGTGCGTGCGTGCTCATGCACCCTTAATTCAAGGAAATAAGCATGGATGAGTGGGAGGGCTATCCACGTTTTCTCTGTTGCTCATTTGGATAGGAAATAGCTACAATAATTACTTGAAAAAAGAATAATGACTTAGTTTTTGAAAGTTGTGAATGTTAGACACAGATGACATTGCATGTCGTCATCATTAGTCAGTACTGTGTGTAGGTGTGGTCAGATTCCACCTGTAGAAGCAGTCTAGATTGTACCTGGGAAAATCCAGACAGCCAGAGTATTCAGAAATTCATTTCATAGGAGCTCCACTGGGTGGTGTTTCTAATGCAAATGAATGGGGGAACAAAATAGCTAAAAAAAAAAAAAATCTCTTTTCTTTCTTTCCTTTCCTTCCATTTCTTTACTTCCTTCTTTTCTTTCTCCCCTTCTCTTTCCCTCTCTCCCTTTTCTTTTCTCCTCTCCTGTCTCCCCTCCTTTCCCCTCCCCTCCCCTCTCCTCCTCTTTTTTCTTCTTCTCTTCTGTTCTTTTTCTTTTTCCTCTTTCTTTTCTTCCTTTCATTCAAGACAGAGTCTCACTCTGTCACCTAGGCTGGAGTGCAGTGGTGTGATCTCAGCTCACTGCAGCCTTGACCTCCTGAGCTCAAGTGATCTTCCCACCTCAGCCTCCCAAGTAGCTAGAACCATAGGCATGCACCACTCACCTGGATAGCTTTTACATTTTTAGTAGAGATGAGGTCTCTCACTCTGTTGCCCAGGCTGGTCTTGAACTCCTGGGCTCAAGTGATCCTCTCGCTTTGGCCTCTCAAAGTGCTGGGATTACAGGGGTGAGCCACGGCACCTGGCCCCTGTTAACTTGAGCATTGGTTGAAATGTTTCTTCTTACTCCTTTTGTGTATGTAAGGCAATGGGAATATTGAGTAGTCGATGGCTAAGTTGTTAAATTTCTCTGATTCATGTTAATGATCTGTCATATAAGAAATTTGACAAGATGTGCCTCACAGTTCATGCATTTCTTATTTCCATAAACATGATCTATAGTGTAAACATGATTTTATGTTTTTACCTATTGAGCTACTCTGAATTAGGGTAAGAGAAACAATATTGAAGGTTTGTTTTCAGCCAATGTGACTAAGGTGCCTTTTGTCATTCTCTTCATTTGTTGTTCACACTCAGGTGTCAGCCTTTAGATACATAAAAACTCAGCTGCATAAAGCAGCTTTTTAAAAAGTTACTGCAACAGGTGTAACTTTTTCTAGTTATTAGTTCTGTTTTTTTTTCCCTACTGAGTTGAGTTACTATTGCGCATAACAGTGACTCTCCCAGCCAGAGAAATTACTTTGGAGCTGCCAGCACATGGAAGACAAGCCTTTTCTTCAGAGAGAAAAGGTGTGCAGACAAATAAACACTCTCTGCATCCCTTTCTAATCAAAGTCGTGTGGCTTTTTGGATCAGAAGGAAACACAAAGACCGGCCTTTGAGTGCAGGGATGTGGCATGATCTTTGAGGAAAAGGTGGGATTTGGGGACTTCCCCCCCTTGCCAATGGCCAGCAGGTGCACGCACCTTGGGTGCCTGCTGCCTGGTGCTTGCAGGTGTCCCCTCCCTTCTGCTGGGGGCCAGGGCCTCAGAGCCGCCCAGGCAGGCAGGAGAGAGGGCCAGAGGCGGGGCCACCCCGTGGCCGCACTCACTCTGCGTGGGTCTCCCAGGATCGCGGCCGGGTCATGGCGGGCTCTGGTCCTGCTCACTTCCTATTTTCCATGAGCCTCGTCTCTGTCATGCCGGTGTCACTCTGATTTGCCGGATGTGCTGCTTGACAGAGCCGGGTGATGGTTGTGCCCAGCCTGCAGATGCTCGGAGCTGCAGAGCCCGACGTGCAGCCTGGCGGGCGCCTCCTGTCCCGGGGAGTGGTTTTTAATTTGCTGTAATTTATGCATCCTTGTAGTCCTGAGAGTGCCTGGCCTGTCAGCAGAGCCGAGATGAAGGCTGACAGTTGTCACCAGGGCCTGAAGGGAGCCTCACATGATGACACATTAGACAGACTAATGATGTTTTCCTTTCGCTTCCCCCTCGCTGTCCTGCCTCCTCACCTCCACGCCAACCCCACCATGGCCTTGCCACCGCCACTGCCACTACCACCACCTCGCCACCGCAGGGACACTCCGGACGCAGGCCCGGCCAGGAGAGTTCGTCTGCATCGAGTGCGGAAAGAGCTTCCACCAGCCCGGCCACCTCAGGGCCCACATGCGGGCACACTCAGGTATCGCCCTCCTGCCCAGCTAACCCCAAGGGGAGCAGAGGAAGAGGGGTGTCTTCTATCAGTGGCTTGACCATCCGCAGACAGGGAGATACTCAGATTTCAGCCCCTACCAAGCGGCGGGGGGCGTGCCATCTGCCTCCAGGATCGTATACTGGCCGCCCCCACTCCACACCTGAAATGGGTTTTTTTGGTATCCATGTGCCATGTGATTTAATTTGAGATAAGCCTGTTTGCAAATGTTCCATTTTAATTAGAGAGTGACTCCTCAGAAATGAATATGCTAATGAATGGCATTGCCACCAGCACACATTTAATCAAAGCACCCTTTTAGCACAGCGTAGGCTTGGTTTTGTGTCCTCACTGGCACTGACTGGACTCTGTGGGATACACCCGGGCCTCTTTGGACGGGGCAGGATGTACTGCAAAATCCCTCAGCCCTTGTGTAGAGAGCTTGCACCCGACCAGGCTGGAAACTGTCAGGACGGCACGGGGGCATTAGAGAGACAGGGAGACGGGGTTCTCTATCAGGAGTGTGAAGGATGCACACAGAAGCTGGTCTGATGCAAGATGACACAGGCCAAATGGTAAGTAATGCAAGAAGAGGGTCCCTTACACACACACCGATAATTAATGTTGTCAGTGATTGCTTTCTTCAGCAGCGAGGTCTGAATTAAAAAGGGCAGTGGCCCCAGGCAGCCATTATCACAGTCTCTTACTGTAAGTGTTACGGTAAATTGGTATTTTTCAGCCACAGGCTAGGCGCTGGTGTCTTTTTTTTGTGAAAGTACTTAATCTGTAATGGACTCATTTAATGTGCACGTCCAGAAGCTCACACGCTCATCTATTAACAAACCCCTTGTTCCCACAGTGGTGTTTGAGTCCGATGGACCTCGGGGTTCTGAAGTTCACACCACCTCCGCAGACGCCCCCAAACAAGTAGGTCTCATGATGAATTGGATGTCTGGGTTTCGATGCGGTAGCTGGGAAAGGTGCACCATGATGTTCATCACTGAAGCATGACCTTCTTTTTGTTTTTTTCACTAGATGTGTAAATAATCCTATATGCTTTGACTTGGAACCTGACCCTTCGGGGCCATCTGTGGGCAGTACCCGCACAGAGGTCCTCCCAACCGGGTGGTGCAGGGTCTAGGTGCACACAGCTGGTTGTTGGTTGTATTGGGGAGGAGGAAGTCGGGACAGACTGGCGGTGACTGCAAACACTAGAAACTCAGTTTTTCCAAGATGGTTTTGGATATGAGTTTGCTTGAGAACAAATTATGGTTAATCTCCTTGAAGAACATTATTTTTGTGTTATTCCATAAGAAAAGTTTCGTGTCCAGCGTGGTGTCTTGTGGCTTTGTGCTTTGTTTCTCTGCATTACGAACACGACTGGCGAGGCCAGAGTGCCTGAAAGTAGCTGTGTGCCTGTGCCTGTGATGCACCTTACCATCCAGGTGTGACCTGTGTACATACACAACTCAGTATACACTGAGTGTGCGGGACCCTGGCATTAGCACGCGGTTCTGAGTCCTGCTGTAAATTAGGGAGGCGCCCACAGCCCGCAGTGGGTCTTTTGCATTCTCTCGGGCTGAGAGTATGTATCTTCATTGCTCTCCCATTTTGCCCTCCCGGAGGACGTCACACCCATGTTGCACAAGCATTCGCTCAGTAACATTCTGGCTTTCTCCAAAGACAAACTCTCCCCTTTGTCATTGAGGAAAGAGTTTCTTTGCCATGAGAGTCAAGCCCTGTCTGGGTGGTCGAATTCAGTTTGTGTCCCCTGTGCTGAAGTATCTAATTGTCTGTGGGATTCCTCTTTGCTGGTGAGGATGAGGGCGATTAAGACCTCCAAGGGATGTCAAGACTCAGTATGATATAGTGAGATCTCAAAGGAACTTGAGAATCATTCTAGTTTATTTCTAAAGGAAAAAGATAAGAGGCATGAATGGCTTCACCAAGGGCCCACTGCTAATTAGTGATTGAGCTGGGCTGGATGTAGAATTGGCATTACCTGATTAGGGATTTCGGGTTTTTTTTTATTTGTTTTTTTTTGCCTTGTTAGAATTTCTATGTGTTGTTAAAGGCCTTTGCTTCATGTATTGTTGACAAAAACCCTTGCCATTTATTACAGGTTTTAAATAATTAGCTTCTGCCTTTCTTAGTAAAACCTATAGTTACCCAGTACTATGACAACTTATGAAATAAATAAAACATCTTGCTGAAAATGGAATGAAAAGATTTCCAAATGTATGACCTCCACTGCAGTTAGGAAGCATTGTCCTTTTTAACAGAAATAAAACCCTCTGCCACAAACAGTCACCGTGATGTGTTTGTGGGATGTAGTAACAGCAAGGTCATGCCGTAATTGAGAATTACAAGTTGATATTACAACTGGAGTGAGTCCCAAGTGTTCCTACTTACACAGGTGACCCGTTCAACCCACCAAAGACCTGGCTTTTGGGTAGGAATGTTTGACAGGGGCGGGAAGCCAGGCCAGGCGGATCTAGGAACAAGTTGGTGAGATGCTTCAGGAATGCATGTCAGTTTATTTGCTGCCTATTAATTCTACCTAAGCCTCTTTGAAAAACTCTTGTCCCAGGGAGAAATGGGAGATCAAAAAGCAAATCATTTAGACTATTTTAAATAATTTCTGTGTTACTTCTTGGTTATGCTGGGAGTTTATAATAATTGTTACTCATTCTTGATTCTGATATAGAAAAGATGTACTTACATCGTTCTCTTTGTCTCTCTAGACTAAAATGTTGTTATTTTATACTTCATACCAACTAACGTCTTAGTTTCAAGTTTACAGTAACTCAATATTGTGGTCTGAGTGAATGTGGCTTTCAGACTTAGCCTGTGTATTAACTGTTGGTGTGAAGATCTCAGTGGGTGAGCTCTCCTTTCATTCACAGGACAGTGGCGGTTCAGGCCTTGGCATTACAACTGAGCTGGATTTGTATGCGTCTCCTGCTGTGGCAGTTGGTTTGTTAAATTCCATATCTGAGATCATGGCCTCTGATAGTACTTTTTGTCTTTCATTACATTTAAAGTAGCTTTTGGTGATTTATCACTGAATGCTCTGGTTCTCTAAGGAAATTCCATTTTCCTTAACGTACTTTGGAACTATAAGCATTCCCATAGAGATTTGTTGGGTAGGATAATTGCAGAACACATCAGTAATAGGTAGAGGTTTAAGTCCTAAGATTCTTTGTTCTTATCCTGTAATTCTCATTGTTTACAGAAATCACAATAGCTATGTTAAATTTAGGATACCTTATAGATTTATAGAAAAACATTCTGTAGTTATTTACGTCTAGAATGTGATTCATACTTACCAGCCATGTTCTTTTTCATGTTTAGAGTGCTTTACTAACGTTCATTAATATTTAAATCGGATTCTTTTCCTGTGGGCTTTAGATGCTAGGGATCATGGCTGTGTTTTTTTTGGATCATGCAACACTGTGTATTCATGCTGAAATTATTTGATGTGACACTTAAAGTCAATGGACTTTTATAGATATACATAATAGATGCTAAATTAATTGAAACAGTATTTGGAAATTCCATTTTATAATAATTGATTCACTTATTAACAATATTTTATTGACCACCCACTGTATGCCAGGCCTGTGCAGGATACTGGGGAGACAAGATAACCATTTTTCCTGCTTCTCTGGTTCAAAAGGTCCATGGGTGGCTTAGACAGGAAATAGGGCAGAGCAGGGCAGTGCTGTGACATGGGAAGGGTCCTGTCATTGAGGCTGGAGGTGCTTGGAAGACTATGGAGGGGCGGAGGGATGGGCGTCCCTAAAGAGCTCAGCACGTGGAAGGCCCGGAGTGGAGGAACACATTCCACTGGAGGAGCTGGGTGGGGGTCAGCTCACGGAGGGAGAGCCGGAGTGGGTGGGCAGAGGCTCGGGACTGGGGTCTAGAGAGCACCAGGTCTCCTTGTTGAGACTCATGAATTTCTTCCCACAGGGAATAGAGAGCCCTAGGCAGGGCTGACACCGTCAGAGTTGTAGCTTGAGAAGAATGAGCAGGTCACACGCCACTGAGAATGGGCTTAGTGTTTCCCGGTAGCACAAGCAGCTCTTGGAGGCGCTTGGCTTGATCCCAGCGAGAGACAAGGTGGCCTGAGCTGGCATGGGGCTGGAGAGAGCAGGTAGATTTGAGGGACTAGAACAGAGGGATTGGGTGTGGAAAGTGAGGGACAGGAGGGAATGGTATTGACTCCAGGTCTGGCTTCAGGCAGCTGGCCCCAGGGACGATCCATTCCCCTGAGGCTGGAAGGAGGAGCAGGATAAAACATTTCCAGATAGAATTCAAGGTAAGTTTGAAAGCTTCGTGGAAACCCAGGTAGGGATGCCCAATAGGCAGGCGAAGATACGGGTTTACAGTGGAGAGGAGAGATCCTGGCACAGACTATATCTAATAGCTATCACATTTAAATTCATTCAAGGTCAGCCAGTTCTGCTCTGAGAGACCCAGATAATATAATCATTGGGTTATTGAGTAGAGGCTTTAACTTTGATCCTCCACCATAGACATATAATGTAACCTAAGTTTCCTTATCTGTAGAATAATGATAATGGTACTTATTTTGTATACTTGCTGTGGAAATCAAGTTAGAACATACACCACGGAGCACACATTCAATGGGACCTCTTGTCATTTATTCTAAAAATAAGCAATTTTCCTTAATAACTGGAGGAAACTCACATACTTGGAGAGCATTTCTGTGGTGAGCACACACATGAACATGTCTACACACATACTTATGCCCGTGTAGACGGATGGCTGTCATTGATAAGCCGGTTAGTAGATTTTGCTTATGAACTCAGTTTGATGGCATGTTTTCTTTACTTGGTGTCTTGTGGCTTTGTCGGAACCTGCCAGCGTGCTTCTCTTTGTTTTGTTTGGTTTAAGAGACTTGTCGTTAATTATTCATTAAAGAGAGGATGCAGGAAAACCATGAGTTTGAGAAAAGTATTGTCAAGATAGGCATAGTTACCTCGTTTGCTACATTCTGTTCAAAAGCCCTCCGGTTGGTAGACAGACGTTGGTTTTTGTAGAACAACTGCCGTTACTTTGTCATATTAATATTTGAATATTCTATGCTGGAAAATTCTTAGAAATCACGATATACCGTCTATCTCAGCGAAACAATTCAACAGGCACAAGGGCCAGGTAAATCTGCTGAAATTAATTTAATTCACCATAAGTCAGAATCAAGAATAAATAATTAAATTAAAGTCGGTTTAATTCATCAGCACACACCTGAAGCTTGAGCAGAAATAAAGTAGTTTCGTGGTGACACTAGTAGCAGTCTTTTTCAGCACACACACGGTTTAAGCCTCTTCCGTGTTACAAACACATACTTTAAGACCGTAGAGGAAGTCATGAAAACCAGATAGTCAAGCAGCCATTTCTTTCTGAACACCTTCCTTTGGTAGGTGGTAAGGGTGGAAAGGATGCCTGGAGCCTTGGAAGGCAGAGATGGAGGATAAATAACAGGGCTCCCCGTAGGCTGTGGATGCTCACAGCACGCCCCTCTAGGCATCTCACTCTTTTGCCTTGATCGTAGATGAGCTAGAAGATGGTGAGAGCGTCTGGGCCCTGGGCCTCAGGAGCCCAGCTGTGAGGGCATCCGCCCTTGTGGGTGATTCTTCCAGCCCGGCGGTGCCACCGGTGCTTGTCCTTGGTGCTTTTACTGTGTTTTGGATTAAGATGGTTCCAGTATCAAGGACCGCTGATCCTCCAAATCAAATTCTAAATGAGGGGAAGAGCTCATGCATGTTGTTGTTTAAAAGATGTTTGGTCATCCATTTAGCACAACTGAATAAATGTTTAATTTCTAGTAATCATCAGCATTCATCATTAGAAAGAACACTTTTTGAAAACAATATGTTGAAATCTGGGTGTTTTGTCCTGTGGATGTTAGAGGAAAAACTAGGAAGTTTCTTTAGTGTTGCAGAGAAATTGATTTTTTTTGTTACATTGTTGTTAAACATTAGAAATTAAAATGATTTTTGAAACCAAGAAAAATTATTCCCCCCAACCTTGTGGTTTTGGGATTTACTAAAAGACCAGAATGTCTGCTGAAATATGAAATCTGGTGTTTTGATTTGTTTGGATTCCTTGCCAGAATTTAAAGACTATGATTAATAGTTTATTTCTTATTATTCTAAATGTTATTTTAAAATGGTTAAGCTGGATAAATAATTCCATTAATCAAAATAACAGGAAATGAAAAAATAAATGGCGACTTAATTTGTCTCATTTTTAGCTGTGGCTATTATAATGCAAATGATGGAGAAATCACGTAGGTTGGTACATTTGAATATATGCATGATCTATTTTCAGTATCACTTTTAGAGTCTCAGCATCACAGATCACAGTTTGAAATTCAGCTCATTTGCTTAAGCTTTTCTTATTTATTAAACCAAACAAGCATCTTAAAACGCATTTTCCATTTTCTCTAAATATACTATGCTACCAAAAATCATGAATTAGACCTGGCAACTTACCCAAAATCACCCCAGTCACATAGCCTTTGTTTACTTACGGCTTGTTGGGTAAAGGTTTTAGTCAATAAAGCATTGTGCATAATTGGTCCTCAAGCACTTAGCATTGCCTGCGTGGCTGACTGCAAGCCCTGTTATAGGCTGACCTCCCTCTGAAGGCTGAGAGGTGCCCTGTGTGTCCTGGGGCATGGTGGGTTTTTTGTGTGCAGGCCATCGATCCACACCCACCACTACATACACATTTCCCTTGCCTTACTAAAAGAAAGAGAGAAAGTAGACCTCGTAAAGTTCCAGTAGTCAATATCCATCCCTAGAACACTGAAATACCTTCAAGAAAGATAGTATTTCTTTCAGCATCACTGAAAAGCCCACAATTCACAGCTGCAGAAAAGAAAAGCGAAATCTTCCGAAAGCTTCTCATGTTTTGACTACTCTTTCCCTTGACAGGAGGACAAGGCGATGTGGACGTGCTCAAAAGATTACAGTGCGTCCACTTAATTTGAATATTTCTCTGCCTCCTTTCTTCCATGTTTGATTCATTTCTTAACAATGCTGTAGGGCTGCTTTATTGAATAATAACATGGTTGCCTCCGGTGAATCAATAACTTAAAACAACTTTCTTAAAAAAATGAGGTATTGGAACACATCCCTTCAGTTATGAAGAGAAAATGGACATCTCTGCATCTGGATTTGTGAACACAGTTTAACCACCTAGTTGTTTGGCTTATCCCGACTTTGCAGTGCTTCCAAAATAAATGTTTGTAAAGCCTTCTGAGCTCTGTAATGTAAAACGTTAGCCCTTCATGGACGGAGGGCCGTCTTCCTGTTGCCTCTGGAACAGTCCATTGATGCCTGACCCAATGCAAGTCTGTGACTTCTGGTCCAAAAGAAGAGCTACCCAGGTGGATGTGCCCTGGGGGTGCCGTCCATGTGAAATCTAGGCACACACAGCACCCGTGTTCATAGGCATCCCCTGCCCGCCTCTTACGGTCCCTGACGTCTCTGTTCGCTATGCAGAGGCGGTCAAGGCCAAACACCCAATAGCTAACTATAACTCCCAGTTTTCTTTGGTAAACACGAAGACCATTTTCCTTCCAGAATGTATTTGGAATTGGTTCTTAGTGAGCCCTGTTTGTTGATGATGAATATTTCCCATCAGAACCTCAGAGATCTCTTCACGGCCTGACGTCGCTGTACAAAAATGTAAAACAATCTTTCTCCGTTTACTGCAGGAAATTCACCATCTACTTAGGGAAGTTTTATCACATCTCTCATTCCGTTACTGTTTCCTACATTTCAAATAAACTGCTGTCTCCACCACTGCGCCCACCCCCTAACCCCTCATAAAATTTTGTCCAGTATCTTTCTGACTTCCACTACATGTCAACTGGTAGATGTCATGAACACCGAGCCAGCTGTAAGTGAGAGTTTTCTGGAACTATTAACTAAAGAAAAGCCCTTAATACATTATGTCAACCAGACCTTCCCCCACTCACTCCACTATTATTTCTGGGGTTCCTATAGGCATAGCTGGAAACAGAATTTTACATGAGTCCCTTAGTTTATGTATGCATGTTAATTTCCACTGGTCAGTTTCACTTTGTCAAGATTTTAGCTGAAGGTTAATGCAGTTAAGTAAGATTAATCTGGCCATACTGTTTTTGTCCTCAGATCGTAAACGCTATTGTTCAAACAGGGATGCTTCAAATGTCATCGGAGAGCATTCCCTGAAAGCTGTGGACCCCCATTTATGCTTGGTTTTCTCTTGCAATTCACTTTAGAATACCCCTTCCCTTTTTCCAACTTGGTAATTGTTTATGGAAATGGGTGAAAATGCTCTGAAGTTCTGACAGACCTATGTGAGAGCCGTGCTTTTCTTTTTGTTTGTGTGACCCCAAATTCAGCCTTGTTTTGGAAGTACCATTCACTTGTAAGTCTGCTTTTGTAATATATACAGTTTTACAATCTGGCCTCCTCCTCATCTTGCCAATGTAACCTTCTCTCCAGAGCTGGTTCAGACACTATCATCTGCCATTCTTACCATTAGAGAAGTCTATTGATCCTTTCTAAATCACACTGGAAATGATTCGTCTTCAAGCTGCCTCTCTTTCAGGCAGCAAGGCAAATTTAAAATACTTGATGCTTGTTTTATGAAATGAGTTACAGCTCAGGTTAGGGGGTCTTCGCCTACTTGGTTGGCTTGCTTTGTGAAGGTCATTGTTTGTGTTCTTGGATGTTGATTAGAAAATTAATAGGAAAAATGCATTTAGAAACCAAAAGGCAGAAATGAGCTTTTCTCCTGTTCTTTCCTTTTTCTCACCCAGGGGAGAGACCATTCTAACACAGGTACCGTCCAGACAGTGCCTCTCAGAAAGGGACCCTAAAGGTGTGTTTCCGACGCACCCCAGGTCCCTGTAACGGCCATTAGCAGTACCCTCACGATATCCCAGCAGCCTCCACCTGTGACCTGGCCGCTCCACGGAAGAACAGCCGGAGAACTCCTGAGCAGACACCTCACATCCCGAGCCGCTGCGCTGGAGTGGAAACTGAAGGCAGATGCCTCTCCTTGTTAAATGTTCAGAAATAAATGAAGATGCTATATTCTAGAAATACATGTAGATACTATATACGCATTTACGTGCTCATCGTCCATAGTCCCATATTTTCTTATAATAAACAGTAGTACTGGCAGGCACAGTAGGGGCACAAGGCATCTATCTTATTCAAGACAAGTTTGAGACACTGGAAAAAAAGATACTTGTTGTGTGTGTTGGACAGAGTGGCGAGGCTGAGCACTGTCGCGGGCCTCCCATGTTAAGAGGGACTGTGGAGATGATGTCGGAACAAGCCGTGGTGGATTTGAGGTTGATCGAGTATTAATACTACTGCCCCTCCTTGTCTTAGTGGGTATGTAAAATAGTAAATAAGAGAGAGGAAGGAGGTGACGTTCAGGTGCTGTGGGAAGCAGGCTTGGCGGAGGGGCATGATGATGAGACCCTCATTATTCGCTGGTTCCATCGCACTCCTCCCTGGGGCTGTGTGCCTGTTGCATTCTTTCCACCATTCGAACTGAGCCAATCCGGCAAAGGAGACACGTCTGTGGGAATGCGTAGATTCTGCCTCGGAAGAGAGCTAGTGGAACACTAAGAAAAGCAGGCTTCTTGTTTATTCTCAGGACCTTTTTGTAACAGGGCTACATTCTGCAAACTGCTTACAAAGGAAGACTATACGTCTTAACAAATTCTTTAGCCACTGAGTCCTCCCGATTCGGACCTGTTTTAGTAATGGCAGAAGAATCCCTGAGCAGGTTCAGGTGCCCTAGATGACTAGGGTGCTGAGCTCTGGCGCCTTCTGTCCCCACTCTTTGCCTCCCCGCCCCTTCCCTGAGCCACCCCAGCAAGTGGGTGTCTTTTCTCCCTGGGCCTGGTGACCTCCACAGGATGAGTAACTTTGTTCATAAAGGGTGGGGATCACCAGCCCCTTGGGTGGGGGACGGCTTTATATACCTCTTCCTCAGTAATGCAAATGCGAGTTTTTGTGGTGGGGGTTAAGGCCCATAACAAAGGATCTTAAACCATGCAGTGTACGCAATTGAAATTGTATTCCACAGATATAAATATTTTCTTTTCCCATTGCCGTGACACTATGTGTGATGGTAATATTTCTGAGAGTTTCAGATTTTTGCACATATGATTTTATGCATTATCAAAAGTTACTGCTGCCTTGAATGAAAATGTTCTGTGAAATTTTTTGCAAAAGCTTTACTAGTTTTTTTTTTAATTGTGAAATTTTGTAAAGGCAGGAAATGGATTAAAACGAGCATGCTAAATATATTTTTCAAAAAAGCAATAATTTTACATGTACAGAAATTATCCTAACCTTTAATACTGGTAAGAGCAACAGTTTACTTAATACAGTAATGGATTAGTGCAGTTTTTGTAGACAATGGGCTTCTGATACAAAGTCTTGTTTAAATACAGACACATACACACACACACACACACACACACACACACACACACACACATACACACACACACCCTAAAGTGTGGGTTTCCTGTTCTAATGATTTGTTGAATATTATTATTATTATAATATTATTATTATTATTGTTATTGTTATTAGTTAATGTTTGGTTCTGGATTCTACTTGTTACTGAGTTTAAATTACTTGACGGTTCAGGTTACTTTGCAACACTTTCAAACAATGCAATGTAACTGGCTAGCTTATATATATATATATATATATATATTTTTTTTTTTTTTTACTTTTTTCTGATATTCTTACACCAGATATGTACGAAAATGATCTGTCCTGTTGGTGTAATTAGGAATGTCCATGCAGATACAGTTAAGCAACTGTAATTGTTCTGTAAAGTTATTTTGAGCAAAGTTGCGGAGACACATTCCTCTGTCCACCTAAGAAATCAGAAGACTCTTCTGTTGATTTATGTTTAATCATTTCAGTAGTTTCCCCACAGTGATCATTTCTGCATTTTCTGGCTTTTGTTTTCTTGGCTGAAAGTGAATGGTGACTGTTAGGAATGTCAGGGACTAGTGACCCAGTCCTGTTTCTCTGTGTTTTAGTTATTAAAAAGAAATTCTGTACCCAAAGTGACGCACAAGTGTAGTCTACGTTTTTACTGTTTCAGAAGCGGCATGGAAAAGTACAGTTGGCCTTTGGAGCTGGAAGTGTCTTGCTGGCGAGTCTCCATCCTGGAGACTCTGGAGGGGAGTGGGCTGGCGCTGGGGCCCTGCCGGCCGCGTGCTGGATCCTTCCTGGCTTGCAGGAGAGCAGGCGTGGAGGGCAGTCAGCTTGCGGGGCCGCGCAGGGTGCACAGAGTGCAGGAGGAAGGTTTTCACCCAGTTAAACAGACTGGGGGGGCCCCCCATGAACGCCATCCCCTGAGGCCAGCTGTGGGCAGGCCTGGATGTGCGGTCCCTTGCTCCCACCCGTCATCGGTATTGTATTGCTTTGTTAATTTGTTGATGGCAGTTTGGTCATAGTATTTAATATGATTTGTGTTTTCTTATTTATTTAGCCACTGTTTGATTCCCTTTTCTTTCCGAATGGTAATTTCTGCATGATACACTTCTGTACGTTGTCTTCTGACTGTTACAGACTTTCTACTACCTCTCCCGATCTGCTGTTTCCTTGTTTCTTAACAGGATTTTTTACAGTGTTGCGTCTAATGTAACTTAGACAATAAAGGGTTTGGTTGTCTACACTGCAGCTTCTCGGTGTCTCTCCGCTGCTTTCCGCTCGCTGCTTCCCGCTCTGCCCCTGCTGGGGCCTGGCTGCACCCTGGCCTGCCTTCCCACACTCTCCTGTTTCCCGCTCATATCTCTTCCTCATTTTCGCATTCAAATAACACGCAGCTAATGAGCTTCTAAAAATCTTTCAGGTTGTTCACTTGTATTCCTTAATTTGAAGAATGAATATTTAAATTCTCTCAAAAGTCAGATACTGAGGATCTTCTCTGGGAAGTCGGCCACTGTACCTGCCCGCCTTTCTGCCTGGTTCCTGGAAGGTCTTATTGTCATCTTAGATGGACAGATTTCATTCTCAGCACCGTACAGATTTGGCTTCAAAGCCAGGTGAATTTTGCCTTTGAGGCTCTGAAAAGTATTAAATGTTTTAAGAGGTCCCCCAATATTTACTTATTTATTTTTTAAACCAAGAAAGACACTGGTTCCCTCCAAAGCAGGTGCTTCGGGAAGTAGCAGTTGGGAGTTGCATACGGTTACTTCATCAGAGAAAGGAGCACCCAGTATGACAGGCCACCGCCCCTGATCCGGCCACTGTGCACAGGTCGCTGAGGGTGCGAGAACACCTCTGCAGGGGCTCCGGTACATGTGGGTTTCATCATCTCACACTCCCTCAGGCTGCAGGGTTGAGCAGAAAGGGCAAGCTTCATCTCTGGTGCCTCTCCAGGGTGGCAACTCTGGTCGGCCTCTGTTCTTTGGACAGAGAGATAGGGTGTAGGTTATGGGGTCAGTAGGGATGCTTTCTGGATCAAAGAAAGTGGGTGCAGTGCTTAGTCTGTTGTGTGGAAGAGGGCACCTCCTGGGCTTTCGTGGCTGGAGACTGTCTACCGACATTCCTTCCTTCAAATGAGACAAACCCTCCTCTGCCACCCCCAGCAAATTCTCAGAGGTTTCCAAGCTGTAGAAAAAGGAAGGAAGGAAGGACGGCATTCATATAGCTTTACTTTCCACTTCAAAATGTCTTAAGTAGCATATGTTGTTTTACTGCTTTTAACTTTGGTGAGTTCTAATTTCAGAACGTTTTGTTCACTGAGCAAAAAAAAAGATGAAACAACCACAGGCCAGGACTTCAAGTGAGGAGGACGCCTTTGTTTGCCGTGGTTGGTGGGAGCACACGCTGGAGCCCGGTAACATGCCTGTGGGAAGTGACCCAGGGCCACCCGCCCGAGGGAAAATGTTCATTCCTCATCAGCTTTGCTAATTCTAGTTCGAGGCAGTAAAATGCAAAAGACCATAGAATTTGTATTTCCTTTTTTAAAATACAATTTATAACATTATATTTTGTACTCTTTATATTAGAATTTGTAACTAGATTGATGTATTTAACTCTATTTCTGAAAAAATACTTCAATGTTTTAGTTGTGTGATAAAAATATTTAGATAAAACATATTCATTCTATTGGAATTTGAAATAAATAAAAACATCTTGGAGTTCTGAGATTTGTAAGACATTTTTCCCCAATTTCAGAGGGTGGCTTAAATCGTTTGACAGCCCGCTTTGATCTGTGGTTATTTATTTTTGTTGGCTGAACATAAACCAAAGTGTTAATGCTCTTTATTTATAGAAGAGTTTTAGGATGATTCACAAGATCGTTCATCTGAAAAGATTCCCAGATGGCCTGAGTGGTTTTTTTTTTTTCAACTCTTTTGTGGACTCGAGGACATACACTTTTTTAATGGAAGATGCTGTGTTTTTCTCATTTTTTTTTCACAGCACACATGTTATTTCCCCACTGAATACACCCACTGTTCTTACCCTTGCACTGTCACCCATACAGGAGGTACAGGGATGGATGCAGAAGGAATTCTGACTCAGCCACACCTGGAGGAAATTATTGTGTCAAAAATGTGGGGACACGGAGGGGCTGGCACTGTGGTTTGCAATGGTTTACTGATGAGACAGCGAAAACGAGACAGGACCATCAGATGCAATAAAGATTCTAATCTAAAAAGATAAAATGTGTTTTTAAATTAAAAGATATAACTGTGTCTCTACTGGCTGAAGAAAGAATGGACT
Organism: Pongo abelii; assembly: GCF_028885655.2. Lineage (NCBI taxonomy): Eukaryota > Metazoa > Chordata > Mammalia > Primates > Hominidae > Pongo > Pongo abelii. The sequence continues at coordinate 91,475,615 of NC_072002.2, read as the reverse complement.
AGATAAGTTCCCGAATGTGGCTTCCCAGATGTGCTGGGCAGGAAATGGAACTCTGAACGGCACTGGGCGTCCTTCCCCCCACCTGAGCCTCTAGCCCTGGGTACACCACTCTGTGGTGAAAATGCTGTTTTGGAAGGCCTTTGATACTCTGAAAGGCCCTTAGATCAAGTGCAGACCTTGTCTAACTCAGCTGAGGTTTATGCCTCGCTGTTCAGAACCTCCTTCCTCTTGGATGGCTGGTTCTTCTGAGAAGGGCGTGCATCCGAAATGAAGTGGCAACACCAAAGTCCTTAATAGGTAGTGGACATTGAAGTGAAGGGCTAAGAACACTTGTGTTAGGACAAAACAAAACCCTGGCCTACATCTCTCTGTGTCACCTGACGTGGTCAGTTCCCCTGGTAACACAGGAGCTTACTGCTGTTCCTATAGCCACATCCCAGACCCTTTGGTTCCACAAGTAACCAAGCTCCTTCCCCCTAGAAAGCAGTTTTACATCCTCCTTTATCCGCCTCCTGATCACCCAGCAGTGAGGGGCGCGACATCTACGCTGGCTGCTCTGGACGTCTTGCTGGGTGGGAAATGGGTGAAAGGCAGTGGCGCGGGGTCTGTGTGTCTGCAATTTGCCCATGTTGTGCTAGGTGCGGAAGCTGGGTATCATGACGCCCCCCCACCCCCAACAATGTAAAACCTTACCACAAATGGCTACATTCATCGCAGCACCTTTATTTTCCCTTCCTTAGCTGTTTGAAAACGGTGCATTTCTAATGTGTGCTATTAATGTTCTCAATCGTACGTTTTTAAAAGATACTATTGTAAATTACAGAAAGAAAATGTGAGATGGCCTCGTCTCTACCAGCGTGACACGTTCTTGGGATGTCCGATTTCCTCACTGTCTGCTGAGGCACAGGGGCTTAGAATGGCTTTAAGGAAGGGGAACTTCCTTAGGAATCTGGAGCAGGTGACAGTCACACATCCCTCTGTCTGATTTGTTTATGGGTAGGAAAAATGTAGCGAAACAATCACAATGAGAATGCTGTCTTAGTCCTTTCAGGCTGCTATCACAAAATACCTGAGACTGGGCAATTTTTAAACAACATGTTTTTTGCTCAAGTTCTGGAGGCGGGGCCATTCATGGTCAGTGTGGCAGCAGGTTCCATGTCTGGGGAGAGCTTTTCACTTCATAGATGGAGCCTTCTTGCTGTGTCCTCGTGGAGTAAGAGGCGAACAAGCCCTCTTGGGCCTCTTTGATGAGGGCCCTGATCCTACTCCTGAGAGCTCTGCCCTCATGACACTGATCACCTCCTGAAGACCCCACCTGTTGATGCCAACACATTGGGTGTCAGGTTTCAACGTATGAAATTTGGTGGGAACACAGACATTCGCACCGTAGCAAATGCTGCCTCCTGTTTTCATTTTTCAACTGAGGAAGATGTGGAGATTCCCATTCCAAGCCCTTGGGTGGGTTATTTCATCTGCCAAGAGTAAATTCTTCATTGCCAACAGTTTCAAGTTATAAAGGGCGAGAGGACAAGGGGACTCCATCTTGCCTTTTAATGTGCCCAGATTTGTCCATGGAAGACCAGTATTCAGGTCACAAGCATGAGATCCACTTGACTTCGTACATCAATCTCGTTATGTCCTGCTCTTCCATTCTATAAGAGTGGCATTGGTGGACCCGAATGTTCCCAGGACAGGGTTACTGAGTCTAAAGGGAGGGTTTAAGACAGACTTCGCAAAATCAGATGAACCGCTGTGAAATATTTGGAGGTCTGGCATGGGTATTTTGCATTGTAGAACTGTTGATGTGTGGTGGAAGGAATAGGCTGATGCTGCCTCAAAATAAAATATCACCTGTAGGTTAGGCTGTGCAGGAGTAGATGACTCGCCCTGACCCTGCATCTTAGCAGAAGCTCGACATTCATTTTTAAGGAATACAATATTAGAGTCCTTACTCAGAGAAGTAAATTGGAATCAGATAAACATGCAAGTTTCACTTAATCAAAAGATCTTAGGCTTCTTTAAAATTGTAGAAATGGTACAGAAAGTTTTCAACCTTACGAATTCGCTTAACAAATTCTGTGCCGTGTGGTAAGCACTGAAATAGGTGCAGGCATAGAAAGGTAAACCAAACGGAACCTGCTTTTTGGGCTGTCACAGTGGAGGAGGCACATGGGTCTAAAAATGGTGAGTTCTAGGCCAGGCACAGTAGCTCACACCTGTAATCCCAGCACTTTGGGAGGCCGAAGTGGGTGGATCACGAGGTCAGGAGATCGAGATCATCCTGGCCAACATGGTGAAACCTCGTCTCTACTACAAATACAAAAATTAACTGGGCATGGTGGCGTGTACCTGTAGTCCCAGCTACTCGGCAGGCTGAGGCAGGATAACCACTTGAACCAGGGAGCCAGAGGTTGCAGTGAGCCGAGATCGCACCACTGCACTCCAGCCTGATGACAGAGCGAGACTGTCTCAAAGAAAAAAAAAAGATGAGTTCTAATTCAGAGGGAATACATACAAGCTCACAATGCCTGTGGAAGAGGAGTGGAGCCTCTTCCATTGGGGAGTGAGGTCAAGGATCTAATCAGATACCCGGGTGTCACCAGGACTAGGTGACACCCACCTGAAACTTTTGGAAGGATGTGATATAATGGGGTAATTAGGTGGCATTAAAACAAAACTTGCCTCTGATAGTAAACCTTAGCTGACTTGGAAAATCTATAAGATCTTAAGATGGGAGAGACAAGTGACACGTGAATTTCAGTGAGGAAAAGCTAAGGGAGTGTATTTTTGGAAATAACCCATAGTACAATTAGAACATACTTTGTCAAATCTGACAGAAGAAAGAGACTGAGATCATTGTCAGCTATTCCTTGATGACTAATTCAAAGTGAGGCTTCAGACGGCAAAATTGGCAGCCTGTAGATCAGCAGGCAGGAGACTGTGGAGAAAATGGCACAGTGGCCCACCAGCGCCATAAAGGTACTGTGTGCCTGTTTCTGAGTTGATATGTGCATCTGTTATTAAAATTCAAGGAACTAGACAAAAGCCAGAGGTGGACAACACAGTGGCTGAGGGGAAACTTCAACATCAGATGTAGAAAAAGTGAGATGGATTAGTTAAGAGTAAGGCTAAGAGGAAGTCTGTGACTGGAAGGGCATGGATCAGATAGACATTTTGTACAGTGACTCTCTTGGCCTACATGTAGGCGATACAGCTTTAAGTCTTGAGAGAGAAATTTACAAGAAGTTAATACTTAAAAGGGCTACCTGTGTGTCAGGAACTCAGATGTTTTCATCTAATTTATTCGAGTCTCACAGTGCTCTTCAACATAGGCACTATTAACTCAATTTTATAGATGAAAACGGACAGAGAAGGGTAGCGTACCCAAAGAGACACAGCCAGGAACCTGCGGAAACAGCAGTAGAGTCCATGTCTGCTGTGCTTGCAGACCTACCACTCTGCACTCTTCTGCTTTGTTGTACTGACTAGAGGGATGCATGCAGTTAGCAAGAAGGATCATCCCTGTGGCATGTCCCTGTCTGTTGAGCATCACTATAAAGGACTATCTGAGGCTGGGTAATTATTCAGAAAAGAGGTTTATTTGGCTCACGGTTCTGCAGGTTGTGTAGGAAGCACAGCACCAACATCTGCTGGGATTCTGGTGAGGCTTCAGGCTGCTTCCACTCATGGTGGAAGGTGGAGGGGAGCTGGTGTGTGCAGAGATCACACGGCAGAGAGGAAGCAAGGGGGTGAGGTACCAGGCTATTAAACAACAGGCCTCCTGGGAGTTAGTAGAGCAAGAAATCCCTAAACCCCCAACCCCCAGGAGGGAATTAATCCATTCATGAAGGATCTGCCTCCATAACCCAGACACCTTCCCTTAGGCCCACCTCCAACATTGGGGATGAAATTTGGACATGAGGTTTGGATGGGACACGTATTGAAACTGTAGCACATGTTACTACTTTCCAAAACACTGAGACACCCATTACCCGCATGGATCACCTCAGCGACCTGGGGTGTGGATCCCGTCAGCGAGACAATTGGAGGTCCTCAGTGGATCAAAACAAGACGTTTTGGATTTCTGAGCTTCTACCTCAGAGGGAGCAAGGCTTATTTTGGGTGACCTTCTCTAAGTTCAGCTGTAACGTGCGTGGGGGTAAGAACGCCGGGATCTCCCCAGACCTGGGTGTGAGTTCCAGGTGTGTTGCATGCCAAATGGGCATGTCCAGTAGCCTTTTTCTTCCCGTTTCTATCTCCTTCTCTGACAATTCTTTCCCTTACTCATGTGGACATGCTCAAGACACTCCCTTCCCAAAAACACCACCAAGGAAACACCTTCCTGGGACCCCAGAACCCTCTACACCTGTTGTATCCTTACCTTTCCTCCTTCCTAAAACATCGTTCGTGATCACTTTACCCTCCTTGTTCTAGCTTTTATCACCAACACCTGCTTCACTGCACTGTCTCTCCTCAAAGTTATCAAGATCCTCATAGTCATTGAGTATAATTATTTTGCCTTAAATAAAGCTGGGATAAAATGCAGAGTAAAAGGAAAAAAATACACATTACATACACACACATTTCTATACATTTTTCACTCGCCAGATGCAACAATTGCAATATTTTGCCAAGTTTTGTTTCTACCCTTTGTTGTCATTTGTTCTGGAATGTTTCAAAGTGATTCTCAGACATTGTGTCATTTCGACTGTAAATAATTCAGTGTGCATCTTTGAGCGATTGAGATACTATCTGTAGATCTAGTTCTGTATCTATCTATGAAGGCTACGTTGCCTTCCATCCACCGCTCTGGCCTTGTTGCCCTCTGTGCTGACCCTGGGGAAGAACCACCTGGACTACCTGGGTCTTTCTTCCCGGGATTCCACACCTGCCAGCTCACCCCAGCTCACTCTGTGTTGCTACCACAGGAATTTCCTGGAACACAGATCATTCTCCTTCGTTGGTTGAAACTTTCAGTAATTTTCTGTTACCTCCAGAAACATCCCAAATGCTTCCCTGTGCCTTGCAAATCATTTCGTGATTTGATGCCCACAAGTCATCCGCAGGCACCCGATGCCAAACAAGGTGCGTTAACGGTGTTGTGCTCTTGTGCACCGGTTTTCCTGCCTTCTCAAGAGGCTCCAGTTGCGGGGAGTGGCCCCGGAGCCTTGGCCCGCTCTGACTTCTCTTCCTGCCTCTCCCACGCCAGAGGAGGCTGGGTTCCTGCCTCTCCTCTGTACTCGCACAGCTCTCTGGACATCCTGGCGTGCTGTTGCACCAATCACAACATCTGAAACTAAATAGACCCTCTCTGCCTCCTCCCACTGAGCTGAGTTTGGCAGTGCTTGAGGGCAGATTCACTGCACTGCATTTCTGTGGCTGTGCTGAAGCCAGGCCCGTGGCTCTCCGTGTGTATGTTTCTTAAATGGTGATTAGTGCGTGCCTCAGTTTCCACAGCTGTACAGTGGAAATGGCCATCTCCCAGTATTGGTGTTACTGTGGCAAACGATATGGGCTGCATTTTGTCAACGTTAATGCGATATGTAAATGTAAGTTGGAATTACTTCCAAGAAATTTGAGTGACAATGTTTTTTCAAGTCCCATAAAATTGTCTTTAAATAAGCATGGTCTCTAGACACCAGCCTTTTTTTTTTTCTTAAAGTATATTGCGTTTATGAATCTGGAAATTTCTGTTACCTATGACACACAAGATGTAAGTCATTTTCCCTTGTTCAATAAATTTTTTTAGCTAGGTAAACAGTTGGATTTCTTCTCCTATCCACAAAAGTGTAGGTTTCAGGTAGACTTAGAAAGCAAGCTGATGACACTTTTTTTTTTTTTTGGAGACAGAGTCTCACTCTGTCACCCAGGCTGGAGTGCAATGACACTATCTCAGCTCACTGCAACCTCTGCCTCCCGGGTTCAAGCGATTCTCCTGCCTCAGCCTCCTGAGTAGCTGGGATTACAGGCGTGCACCACCACGTCTGGTTAATTTTTGTATTTTCAGTAGAGATGGGGTTTCACCATGTTGGTCAGGCTCGTCTTGAACTCCTGACTTCGTGATCCGCCCACCTCGGCCTCCCGAAGTGCTGGGATTACAGGCATGAGCCACCACACCCAGCCGCTGATGACACTCTTAATGAGAACTGTTGTATTATTATTTGACAACTATTAAAGGAGAGCTGATCATACTCTTTAAGGACAGGAATTACTTAATAGAAACCGGTGAACACCCCGCGATGTTTAGACCTGTAGTTTCAGGCCTCGAAGTGCCTGCGGGGATGGGTTCTGTCACTGGCTTTTACTGGGCTGGTAAAGGGAAACTCAGCCGATTTCTCAGTATTTCACATGTTACCTTATCTGGCTATTTTCTCGGGCTTGTAAGTGTCCTAAGCTGCCTCAAATCTGCCCTGGCCCTTCTGAAGTGGAGGTGGACTTGGAAAAAGAAAAAGGCTTTTCCTGTTTATTGGGGCGGTGCTAGTTGGACAGAATTCCGGAGAGGACGGGCGATTCTCTGCGGGATCAGGTGGTGACGGTTTTCTGGGTGCCTCTGCCCGGTGCTCTGGGAGGTGCTGAGCAGAGCAAAGGCCACCGCGTGGGGACGGTGGGAGGGTGAGAGGCTCTGGTCACGGCACAGACTTCCCACGGGGGGAAAGTGGGCGATTGGCTGCCACGGGGCAGCTTAGGGGCTGCTCCCTGAGGCTGTGCCGGCACCAGGCGGCTCCGGATCCCCCCTGTCAAGGGGCCTGCTCTGCGACCCCACCACAACACAGGTGAGCAGGACGCGGTGCCAGCACACAGTGGGCCTGCCACCCGGTGGGAAGCAGCGCAGGCAGCCCGCTGTCCCCGGGTCCCGCTGCTTTCCCAAAGAGTCAGCCGGCTCCGGCCACGACCGTCTTTGTAGCCTGAGGTCAGGTAGATGGCTGGGATTGCTGAATACACACAGGCTGGTGGGTCCACACTGAAAGTGCTTTTCGGTGACCACTTAGGAAGCTGCCATTGGCTTTGCAATTCTGGGGCCACCTGTGGGGCCTGGCCCACCTTGTGCTGGGAAGGCGGTGGCCCCAGCTGTCCTGGGCCCCCTCTGAAATGGCCGCTCCCCCGGCTCTCTGCTCTCCAGAAGCTGCTGCTGGGCGTCCTACACCCGTGGCGCAGGCTCAGGTGTGAATTCAACCTGCGACCCTGGATCCAGGAGTGCCCCCCTTCAGTGTGAGAAGAGCCCCCGCCCAGACAGGCAGTTATTCAAAGAAAAGTCTCGTGACAAATACACAGTTAGGTTTTTGTTAGGGATTTGCCTTACATTAATTTTAAAATCAGAGAGTTAGAAAACTTGAAGGTTGAAACACTTCAAGGACCACGTAGTCTAAAATTCTCCGTCAGGCTGAGGTCTGGAGGGGCTGTGCATTCACAGGTCCTTAGTGAGCCTCTTCAGTTTTACTCTATGTTTCTGTTATTTTATTATTTTATTTTTTATTTTTGTATTTTTAGTAGAGACGGAGTTTCACCGTGTTAGCCAGGATGGTCTCGATCTCCTGACCTCGTGATCCACCCGCCTCGGCCTCCCAAAGTGCTGGGATTAGAGGCATGAGCCACTGCGCCCGGCCGATTCTGTTATTATTACATCATCAAGATTACATTTGCCTTTCAGGTTTTCTGCTTTAAGCACCTTTTCTTTCCATTGCGTTCTCACCACCTTGTCCCCCTCGGTTTTGCATTCTTCACTCTTTTCAATGTAGCTTAACTTTCCTCACATTCTCTCTGTTTACTAAGAAGCGGGAAAGACGGCCTTCCTGTGTTCTGACATTTGCCCTGGGCTTGCCCCATGCAGTGCCCCGGGGAACAAAAGGGCCTGTCCTCCCTTGGTGTGCAGGCCAGGAGAAGGACAGGTACTCATTTCGCCTTGGGGCTTCCCCGCCTTCGCCTTCCTACTTTCGCCTCCCGCAGAATGTGCCAGAATCAGTTCTCAGGGGAGTTCTCAGCGCTTCTCTAGGAAGCAGGGATGGAAGTGATTGCAAACCAACAGTCAAAGGGACCGTCTCTCCGCCCCCGATCTTCCTTTATCCATTTTTGAAGGGCTTCTCTAATTTCTTCTCAAAAGCTCATTTTCCTGAAGTTGCCCTCTTCTACCACTAGATGGCAGGTGGACGTCACACATGAATGTAAAGCAACCCCGAATGCAAATTCATTCACCTCGTTATTTTCAGCCAGCATAAATTAAGCACCCGCTGCATGCGGAAGGGGCTACCAAGATGAAGATGACATGTTTGGCCCCCGGGGCCACACGGTGCTTGGCAGGGTTTGACACAGGCCCACAGTGATGATGGTACGCGCTGCTTTGCCCGCGGATCTTGACGGAACCGCTGCTACATTTCGCGCTGACTTCCAGGCACTGGAGATTGAGCAGCTCAGAAGTCGAGGGCCCATCTCTCATGGGGTTTTGTGTTCTCCTAGGGATGCAAGCAGTAATCAGACAAGCAGATACATGCAGACATTTCAGAAAGAGACAAGTGCGACGGGCAGAGCCTGGCAGGGGGTCTGGAGGCAGAGAACTTGGTCTCGTCCCAGGGCCTCTGCATGCAGGCCGAGCAGTCGACAGGACTCAGGGCGCAGGAGAGGACAAGGACTGGAGGGAGACCGCCGCATGCACCCAAGGAAGGGAGGCCTTCCACACAGGAGCCCGCACAGGAGCAGGAGGGAGGGCAGGCCGGAGAGCAGGGCACGTGGCTGCATTCTCCCGGCCGCGCAGACCCTGCTAAGGCGTGTTGCCCGGTGGGTGACATAATCTGATTTGTGTTTGTCAAAGACAAACATAAACTGGCTCTTGGCTGTTGGCAGTTGGCAGAATGGATCTCCCTGCCTGTGTGGAATGTACTTTGGTAGTGGACACAAAAGCTGAAAGCCGTTGTTCACAGGCCCTGGAGGAGGCTGGAGCAGGCGGGTGGGAGCTGTGGGGCTTACAGGACCTGCATGGCTGGATAAGAGAAGGGTTCTGGGTGGATGCCTCCTGGCCTCCTGGTCCTGACTGAGCAGCCTCGGGCCTGGAGCAGCCTCAGGCCTGGGTGCCTGGGCCTCGGGGTGTGTGAAGTGGTACCATTGACTCACGTCCGGAGAATGGGAGAGGAACGTGTGATTTGGGGGTAGGACCTGGAGTTCTTGGGGGTTCAGGGAAGCGTCGTCCACAGCTACCTACATGGGTCTGCATTTATGAAGACAACTAGGGGCTGGGGATGGAAAGTCTGAGTGCTCAGAATGTGTCTCCAGGCTGGAGAGTGGGTGCCTTGAGGGCGGAGCAGGGCTCGGAGTGAGCTGGAGGAGCAGTGGGAGCCCCCCTTCATCTTGGGCTCAGAGAATGAGGGGAAGAGCCCTGAGCAGCACAGGAGAGGCTGCCCAGCTGGCTGAGGGGGCAGGAAGAGGACAGCTGGGCTCAGGGTCCAGGAGCGCGAGGGGGGCAGCAGCTGAGGGGACGCCTGGGGCATCTGGGGACGGCTCTCGCTGGGCCGGCTGGAGGTGTGAGGCAGAGGACACAGATGTTCCATTTTGGGGAATAGTTTCCTTCTTCCTAAGCGGGACAGGAGTGTATTTGCCTGCTCAGGCTGCCACAGAGGACGCCAGGCCTGGGCAGCTTCACAGCCGGGTCTCTTTCCGCAGGTCCTGGGGGCTGGATGGCAAGGCTGCAGGCTGGCTCCTCTGGGCCTCTCTTCTCGGCCTGCGGAAAGTGTCTCCTCCCCATGTCCTCACATGATCATCCCTCTGCTGGCCTCTGTGTCTGAATCTCCTCTTCTGAAAAGGACACCCATCATGTCCTATCAGGTTTCCACCCTAGTGACCTCACGTAACCTTCAGGACCTCCTAAAAGACCCTGTCTCCACACCAGTCAGGTTGGGGGTGAGGGTCTCATACTGCAGGTGACAGGGAGATGGAGCTCAGCCTAGAGCAGGGTCCCCCACCCTGGGAGGAGGCTGGGGAGGAGCAGGTGCAGGAGAAGGGGCTGGCCACTCAGACATGGGCCTCAAGGATGACGCAGGGGAAACTGAGGCAAGGCATGCCTCCTCCCTGTCTTGCCTGGGGCTGGCTCCTGAGCACCAGCCCCACCAAAGCTGGACCGGGCAGGTGCGAGCCTCAGGGCTTTCTATTACCCGGGGAGGCTGCAGTGTGGTAAAGAACCAGGCAGAGGCCAGCACCCAGGTGCCTGCAAAGGACGCAGTTAGGGCAGGGAACAGAAGGGGTCCAGGCCGTGACTCCTCACAGGTAGGGGGCGTGGGGCTGGGCTGCCTCCTGTCATCTTTACTGGTGGAGTGCTTTGTGGAGAACGTGTGAGCCGATGGCTGGTTTGAAAGGTGGGAAGCCTAGAGCTGATTGTTCAGAGAGAAACTGGTGGCCAAGCAGGGCTGCCCAAATTGTCAAGCCCACATTGATTGTCATGTTGAGGGGCTTTGTGCCTCTGGGACTGCTGTAAGGAGCAATGGCTCCTCAGGCTGGCCCGATACAAATGACATTTGATTCTCAGACTAAAACGAGGGCTCAGGTACTCTGGGGAGAGGATGTGCCGTGGGGTCCCCACAGGGACCCGGTGTCCCCGGGAGCCAGGCGTGGTCCTGGCCGTCCACGGCCGCAGCCCTGAGTCTACCCCTGCGTTCTGTCCTGCTGTCCCCTGTCTGGATGGAATTCATCTGCTCAGCTGTCTGCCTGCGTGTGGCCTCCAGTAGCTGCACCAGCCCCTGGATCTACATGACCCTCGGCTCAGGCTGGGAGCCCACAGGCAGAGTTTATCCCTATCCCAGGCCTGGGCTCCTAAGAGAGGACATGGCAGTCCCTGCTTACCTTCTGCAGGCCAACGGTGGGCCACAAGAGCCGCTCATGCCCCACCGGCCTGGCCGTGACTAGTCAGCTCCAGCCAACCGCTGGGGACCTTGGGCAGTGCAGGCTCAGCTGAGACCAGGCAGGAAGGATGCCACCCTTCGGACGCAGTTCCGTAGCCCGTGGGGAGGTGGGAGGCAGGACGCAGCAGCGAGTGCCCGGCCCTCGTGTGGAACTGACTGGAGGCTCATTGGTCCCTTGTAAATGACTCCCTGACTGGATTTTCTTCACCTTTTGAAATAATAAGAATAATAGAAAGGTTCTGGAAAACAGCTCTCGATGAGTCAAGTGTAGGTGGATTAGACTTCTAAGATATTCCTAGATTTTCAAATTTAAGTATTTTTCTAGATGAAAGCTTGACAGTTAGCCCCCCTATAAATATAGTGAATTTAACTAAAGCTAGAAATATTTCTGGTTTTGGGAAAGATGCATATCCTCTAATCTTGGCCACCATTTGGAAATATTTCAGAAGCCCAATAATAGACACTGTGTGTTTTTCCGTATTTTGATCGACAAATACCAAATGTTATCTCTGTCCTGGGCAGCAGGCCACATGTAGTCAATGAAACACTGTCCTCAGCGATGTACCTGCACTTCCTGGAACACTTTCCTTGGGTGTTCGCTCGGCTTGTTGCCTCACTTCATCTGGGTCTCACAGGTCTCAGCCCCCATGCCCCTTCCCAGAGGGCAGGGACAGCTGCCCTGGCTGCTTGTGGAAGCTGGAATGCTCCCTCATCATGCTCTATCCACTTGTCTGCTGTTTTTCTTTCTAGTACTTACCACTATGTGTCATTCATATATATATACACACACACACGCATAGGTATAGTTTATTATTTGTCTCCCACACCAGAATATAAATGCCCTAAAGGCAGGGACTGTCTTGGCCACTACTTTATTTCATGACCTAGAAAACAAATATCCTCACCACGTTGGTGGCACACAACAATGACCATGGAGGTTTGCTCACCATCATTATCACCATCATCGCCATCACCACCAATGAGCGCAGTGGTTTTGCTGACCTGGGCTGGCCAGGTCCAGGGATCACTCATGCATCTGCAGTCAGCTGCAGATCAGCGAGGGGGTGCTTCTGATCATGGCTGAGCTTTCTCATGTGCCTGGGGCTCAGCTGGGGCAACTGTTGCTTTTTGGGTCTCACTCTTCAGCAGGACCCTGGTGATGAAGGCAGAGATGCCAGACTGAGAGTGGAGATATGGAAGACAGAGACCAGCATCTGGTTCCACACACCCCATTCTGTTGGCCAAAGTAATTCTGAAAGGCAGCCCAGTGGGGAAATAGATTCCACCTCTTGACTGGATGGTCTGCAAGCAGCATTGCAAAAAATGTGAATACAGGGAAGGCTAAGGATTTGAAGGTATTTTTGTAATAAATCTACCACAAATAATGTGCTGAGTGCAACAATAGAAGTATGCACAGTACCCTAGGAGAACAGAGGAGACAGACTTAGCCAAACCTTAGGGTGCAGGGAAGGCTTCTGGGGAAAGCTCATGTGTGTCTATCTATGTACATTTATAACATAAAAGATGAACTCCTAAAGCAATTAGTGAGCAAAATAAAGCTAACTAAACTCCACTAAAATCTTCCCTCTTTGATATACATGAGGACTTGCGTATGGATAGCTCCGGACCTATATGGTTAGTCCTGTTCTGAATTTCTATAATTTCTTCTCTTTTCATAGGTTTTATCTCTATAATGCCTGAGGAATCAGCCTCCTTTTCTAAAAACATTAAGTCACTGTGACATGTACTAAGTTCATGTATTTTGATTAGACTTGGGGCTCAAAAGTGGTATCTTTATTTTTCTGAGATTAGCAGGTTACTTTCAATAGGTTTGTCCTTTTCTATCTCTCTAAACTGTCTTCTGAATGACCACATTTTCCTGAGATAGGGATTCTTCCCAGGACAAGGCTGACGTTCTGATGATACCATCATTATCATTTTTATCACCATTATCACCATCACCTACATCATCATCACCATTATTACCATCATAATCATCAGCAGCAACATCATTACCACCACCTTCATCATCATCACCATCACCATCTTCATCACTGTTTTACCATAATAATCATTACCATCACTATCATCACTATTATCACCATTGCCATCATTACCATTACCACCATCTTCACCATCATCGCCATCACCATCATCATCGTGATCACTGTTATTACCATAATAATAATAATTGTCATTGCCATCATCACCATCATTAGTATCACCATTATCACCCTCATCACCATCACCATCATCACTATCACCATCATCATCACCATCACCATCATCATCTTCATCATCATAATCATCATCAGCATCATCATTACCACCATCTTCACCATCATCACCATCACCATTATTACCATAATAGTCACCATCACCATCACTGTTACTACCGTAATAATAATCACCATCACCATCACGACCATCACTATCATCGTCACTGTTAGCATCACCACTATTTGCACCATCATCATCATCGTCATAATCACATCACCATTATTACCATCATCATCACTATCATCATTATCATCACCATCACATCATCACCATCAGTCACCATCACTATCACCATTATTGCCATGATCACAATTATCATTACTATCACTATCATCCCATTTTCATCATCACTATCAGCATTGCCATTACCATTTTCACCATCACCATCATCATCACCACCATCTTCACCATCATTATTGCCATCATCTTCATCATTACCATTATCCTCATATGTAATTCACACCATGCTAAAATTAATTGGAAATATAGGCCTGAAGATTCATGGAGGAGGTGAGATTGAAAATAAAGATTCATGTATGATTAGACTCATGCTTAAGTCATGAAAATGTGTGAACTCTCTAAGAAAAAAATAAAGATGAAAAAGAAGTCAAAGTATCAATAGGTGATGATGCTCCTATAGGAGTAAGGGAAGAGGAAATGTAGCTAGTTACGGGTTCAGATATGGAGCTGGCAGGCTTCACTAAAAGCTGAAGTTAAAGCAAACATGAATCTAGATGAGTCCATTGTGCTTTGAAATAGCCCATCTCTGCTGATGTAGTAGGGCAGTTTCCATGGAGTGGTGGATAGGATTCAGATTGCAGCATGCACCTATCACAGCACCAGACATCATAGGATGTCTACAGCTCAGCTGCCCTTGCACCTCAGGGAAGCCCACAGAAGTCAGGCCCTTTGCTGGACACCTGCTGGGTTTGTGATTAACCAAAATAACAATCCCCTTTCTGCAATGTCTGATGGAGAACCAGAATTTAAATCTGCACTATTAATAGAAATAATTTAGCAGCCACTGTAAATCAGTTATGCAATTTTAAAATGGCTTCTTGGAAGAAAATTGTCATTGGGGATTTCCAGACTATTTCTTTCATAATAGTACTACTTTAGGAAATGATGAAGAAGCTTGTTAAATGTAAGATTGCAGAGGAGAAAAAATAGTGAACTCTTCAGTTGTGATGAACTTACAATGTCACTGGTATATTTTCTTAGCAACATAATTGCAAGGCAAATAAGTGATTATAATATAAGATGTCTGGCATCGATAGGGCTGTTTATTACCTTTAGATACATTCTGGATTATATAACCATGAGTTGATTTGTTGAAAATGCTTCTTGAGGACAGGGCCATGTTTATGTGCCTAATACCTTACACTATGTCTGGCATTTTGATGAAGGATGGAGGGAAGCGAGGTGACAAAGGAGGGAGGGAAAGAAAAGGTAGCAGAAGGAATGGCAACGGAGTCTCCACGATGTTTGAAATTCATTTTAATGTCCTATACTGCATCACTTCCAGCTGAAGACATGGAAACAACTGGCAAATGAGAGCACTGTCAGGGACCTTTGAGGGATTGGGAAGACTGAGGAAGTGCCAAAAAGTAGACAAATGTGTTGCTCTTGTTTTAAAAGTAATAAGATGGTAGATTCACACACTATATACCGGTTTGCTTGAGCAGTCTTCTGGAAGACATTATTAAAGAAATGGTCTGAGAGCACCTGGAAGGAAAAGCAATTCACCAAGAACAATGCCAGTGTGCCCCGCCATGTCTTCATCTCTTAGCCCAAAGCTCATGTAGAATTGGTATTCTGAAAATGAACTTTGAATAAATAAAAATTATTAAAACAAGCGTTGTTAGTCTAACTGCATTTCCTCCTTTGAAAGATTTAAAAACTGAGAAAGTGAAAAAATTAAGGGAGAGATTATGTATCTGGACTGCAGCAAGGCATCTGGCAAGCTGTCCTTGCAGAAAAATGAAAAATATGAGCTGGATGTTAATACAAATGAGAAGGTCTCTTCATGAGTTATGTGTTAATTCAAAAGATATTTAATGAATACCAACACAAATAGATATATAGCAACAAATTAACATTTTAAAAATGAGAGTCCTGATTTAGATTTGGAGGAAGAGTGTCAGGGACTTGTTACCTAAAGTAATATTGAAGCCGAAGTCCAAAGGAAAAGTAGAAGTTTGCCAGGGGAATGGTGGGGGAAGGGCATTTCAAAGGAAGGAACTTGGTTTAGTAGAGAAAATGAGAGTAGAAGTGTAGGTAAAGAATGGTGAGGATCAGAATGGTTCAGAATTGTACTGGAGTGCTGTGTAGCAGCCAGAAATGCGGGATGTATGGGTTATGTTAGGGCCAGGACTTCTATTCCTAATACTAAGTGAAAACATAATACATTGAAGGTTTTCCAAAGCAGGTTATGACATTATCTAAACTCTGTTTCTCAAAGCCTATCATGGCTTTTGGGTGGAGAGTGGATTGGAAGGGGAAGTCTTTTATAGTTTGGGGGGCAAGAAGATGGTGACTTGGTCTGAAAGGGTGGTGGAAAGAAGGTAAAAAGTGGTCAATATCAATATATATTTAGGAGGCAGAAGTGGCAAGATTTTGTCATGGCTTAGACAGGATGGGAACTGGGCTGAAGGCAAAGGCTGGCTTCCAGATTTCTGAGAGGCATAATGAGAGGGGCATCTCCTGAGTAGGAGAATCACCAAAGGAGGAGCAGACACCTGGATGACAATGAAAAGTCAGGTTTGAGGTGAAATGCAGTGGAGGTGAGTGGACTAATTTGTATGAGGCTGCCAGAGGGCATATGTTCTTTAGCATTCCTCTCAATGACTGCCATGAGGACATGGGAGCCTGATTTTTAGATGACAAATGCTAAAAGGTATGAAAAAGATCCTAGTGACACTTAATGCAACAAGAAAACACCATATTGTTATGACTTTTCTTAGATGGCATTTTTGATATCGTGGACACCAACAGTATGTAAATGCACACTTCTTATATCCCTCCAAAAGCCAACTAGTTATCAATTATTGTTGATTCTTCTTCTAAAACGTCTCTCAAGGAAGTCTTCCACCACTATGGTAACTTAATCCTGCTCCGTATTGCCTTCAGAAAATTAAGATCCTCCCAAATGAATTTTCTGCATCCATCTTCTCTTACCTCCATCTACCCACTACAAAGCTTATAATCAGCTTTATAAATGAAATCCTGAACTACCATTTAACTCTTTGGACAGTATTAAAACTCAGATAGTTTTGTGGTTGGCATTGGCTGTGCCGAATTGTCTGTTGTCAACTGTGCCTCAATCTCTTCCAGAGTCTCCTGTGCCCTGCAGAAGAGAAGCCTGCAGCTACACTGACCAGCATTCCTTCTGCTGCAGGGTTCCAGGTTAAAGACTGCCAAGAGGCACTGTAGGGAGGTTTGGAAGGTGGAAGATAAGGAGAACTGTTACTCTGCAGTAGAGTGGATGGCAGAAACAAAAGTGGAAGGTGCATTCTTGAGCATCATCTACTCAGTGCGGCCTGCAGCTGTGCTTGGGAGACAGCTCCTGCTGAGATGTCTGAAAGCTTTGGTGGCATTGAGTATCCTGTAAATTATCTGCCTGAGCAGTTGGGTTCCACCCTTCACCCTCCAGCCTTCCAGGAGGCTGTGGAAACCTCCAATGATTTCCTGCATTAAACCGAGAATACCTAGATTGACTTCTGTTTTCCTGAAGCAGTCACCCTTTACATGACCCCAAAGTGATCGTTGTAAACTCAGCTCTCTTCATACTGTCATTTCCCTCATCCCCAGTAACATAGCTTCCAGTCACAATCAATCATGGACTTCCCCTGGAGAGTTTTTCCCACTCCCTGGAGGGGTTTAGTGACCAGCTTAGTGCCTCGCATCAGGGAGACACTCAAAGGAAGTATGCTAATAAAATAAATATATGCATGAATGTTTATATCTTTGCCTCTTTTGTGTCCTCTGCTTCAGTTGCCTATCTTCCAATCCTATTGTGCAGGGGCCTGCACATGAGTTATTTGTTAATTCAAAAGATATTTATGAATACCTACACAAACAAATGTATCACTATCCAGTTCAGATTCCCTATGAACCCCTTCCCAAATTTTTCATGCAGATTTAATTGCCAGGTCTTTTGTGTTTCCACAGAAATTTGTACACACAGGGCCAGCTGCATAATTTGTAAGGCCCAGTGTAAAATGAAAATGGAGGGAGGCTCTTTGTTAAAGAAGCAAGATGAAAGATGTCATAGAGGTACAGGTGCCACAGAAAAATTTTGCCTCTCTTTTGGGTCTCTCTCTCTGCTGTCATGGTGATTTTTAGTTACTAGACAGCATCATGTTCCTTCAGGTCCAGGCATGCCTATGGGGCTGGCACAGACCTTCACGGGCACTGGGGGCCACCCCATGACCTGGCACAAGTGCTGTCCATCCTGGGCTGGTGTGTGGAGCCTTGGTGGGGCAAGAGGTTCAGCCTGGCATTTCCTCTCCCATATAGTTGTGATCCCATCCCACATGAATGGGTGACTCTAAGGCCATTGCTACCTTTACGCTAGGACTGCGTGTAAGCCCCATCAAAGCTCCAAGCCCCTGACACATGCTCCACTATTCCAGTGGATTTCACTTACAAAACACAAATTAAAAGATAAAATCATTATGAATTTCGAGATGGCACTCACAGAGCATTAGAACCCAAGCACAGGTCCCTGGTTATATGCCCCAGAAGCCAGTCCTGGGCACAGCTTGCTTGATGATCAGAGCCAAGAGCATGAACCCTGGAATCAGCCTGTCTGGGCTTGATATCGGCTTGGCTGCTCACTTCCTGCATGACCTTGGGGAGTTGCCAAACTTCCTGAAGCTTCTGCTTCCCCATCTAGAGGATGTGTGCTTACCACCCAGGGCTGTTGTTACCATTAAATAAAACAATATGCGTATAATCCAGCACCCAGCACACAGCATGTACCCAATAAATGTTTGCCAATATTGTTGTAGTATTCATCCCATGAGATTAAAAAGATAACCCAAGTTACAGCATTCCGTGGGAGCATTCATCTTGGCTTTGACTGTCCCTGAGCCTCTCATACCCCTAGGGCCCCTCCAGGTCACAGAGTCTTGTTCTTTTCTGCTCTTGCCTGTCAAGGGCCATGGGGCACACATGGCGGGCAGGGGGTCTGCTCTCACAGTGTTGACTGTGCCCGAGGCGCCAAGGCTCAGCTGCTCCAGAGGCATCCTTTGCTGCATACCAGCTGTGATCCATAATGAGGGAATACGTCCCCCAACTCTGTCATTGGCACATCCCAACAAGAGTCCCAGTGTCCCCACAGTGTCCCCCACAGTTTGCTGTGAGAGTAGGTTGCTCAGCTTCTGCCCAGGGCCCCCCTTTTCCCTGATATGAGTCATTGGGGCCCAGTGGGCATGATGATATTGGGTACATTGTTTCACTGGCTAGAAGCTCTCTTTCCGCACCAGTCTTCATGCATGCCCAGACATACCTGGGAGAAAACATTTAAATGTTCCATTTTCAAGGCATGATAGATCTAAGTCCCGGTAGCCAGCCTGCAAATGTAACAAACCGCATGGCTCATGAACCTAGGTTATGATAAGTGAACAGAATGTAGAGGAGGGGTCAGCCCATAAAAGGGAAGAAAGTTTTGTTTTTGGGAAATTGAAACTTTGGGGTATAACCTTATAAGGGGATAATAGAACTTAGGTGATGTCCAGGAAGATTGTAACCCCCCAGTACTTGACCAGCGGGGAACTGGGGGAGGGATTTGCCTGCTGGCAGATAAATTACCTGCCGTTACTGCCGTGGGTGTGCCCGCCTAGCAGACACCCGATCTTGCAAGACCACCGTTAAAAGTCTCGCTTCAGCTTTCCTTCCTGTCTCCGAGTCCATTCTTTGGGTTTGTATGGGTGAATGTGTGTGTCTCACAAACCGAACCTCAGTGCAGCTTCAGGTCCGACTCACATACATAGGTGACTTGTGGTTCTCTCATCTGTCAAGCAACGTGTTCTAGAGATGGGAGATACGTGATTAGTGAATCCCTCCAGCGATTCCTGACTGCCCACCATGTGTTCTATGCAAACAAATCTGTGCCTAGGGCTCTACATGGCCCTACATAGACCCTGGTGCAAAGTTAGAATCCAACTGATTTACTCATTTTCAAGTCAGGAGCCTGAATCCTGAATCCCGAATCCTGGTCCACCATCAGCTCATGGCTCCCCGGAGACATGACCAGGGGAGCTCAGCCACACAATTGTTTTTCCCGGCTAGAACTTTGACTTCCACCCTGTTAAGCTGATCTGAAGCATGTGTGACCTTCACCGATATTCTTTTATATCTTATAACCCATGTCTCCATCCCTATGATCCATCTCCAACCTAGGCAGCTCGTCTTCACTGCTCCTGGCTCTTCACTGGCTCATTTGAAGAACCTCTCTGCTGCCTCCAAGCTCTCTTCAATCATTCCGTAAGTGTCACTTTACTGCTCTAAAGTGGAGGAGAAAAGAAAGCAAATCAAGTGAAGGAAGAAAGCTTGATCTCTCTAACTCCTCACACCAAAACTTTCAGCCCCATGGAGGGAGAACACACCGCCTTGGCTTAATGATCCATGTACTGTCATGGCACCTTCTAAAGAGCAGATGAGGCTTCCAGCAAATGCAAATTAATTAAGGCAGATTGTTTTGCCAATCAACATATCTAGAATTTCTCATCTTCTAATGTCACGGACTGTGTGCCTCACTCTGGACATGCTGAAATTGGAGCAGCAGCATGGACATTTGATGGCGTTCTCCACTCTGTTCTGTGCTCTTACCCCTCATTGTCACAGGACCTCTAGGGGTACATCTGTGGGATATTTTTTCACTTTGCTTTATAGTTCGGAAAAACGGAGGCACAGAAAGTTGTGCTTTGCGGACACAGCCCTTTTGATGGGCTGGAGCTGGGCTAGTGAGGCCTAAGTTCTCTTCTTCCAAGTTCACTGCTCTTTCTACTTTAAACTGCAAATGCATAATTTCCCCTGGAATTCCAGGATGAACTCAGCAGGCTCTTGTGGGTGTCCCAGGGACTTATGGACTACACAGCACACGAGGCTTGGTGGTGAGGCATGATGCAGCGTGTCCCATACACAGGAAATGCACACATTGATGTTGCACGTCCTGTTTAGCATTTCTTCGTGTTCACCTCTCCCATGTGAATGTGCTCGCGTTGGAATCCTTCACTTGCAGAGACGTAAACACAGTGCTCCCTGTAAAGTGATGTTGACTAAATGCTATCAGATGATGTATGTGATTCTTCTAAGTGTGTCCTTGGGAGGCATTCAACTAAACACAACCTAACATAACCAAAAAGTAAAGTTTGGATCAAATGATTGTTATAGCCCCTCTGGTCTTTGTATTAAAACTATGCATGCTTTTCACATATTGTCAGAAGTTACTTGATTTTTTTTCCTCATTAAAATGATTTAGAGCCACGTTAGCTGTGAGTGTTCTTGCTAATGCATGAAAGGGTCTCTGACGTGGGGTTAAAAGGGGTACAGAAGGGCCTCATCCTATGCAGAGGTTAGAGACAAGAACCCACAGCTGGCTTCTCATGACAGGGAGTTGACCTGGGAAGCAAACCTGTGCCGTTGGGGTGTTCATTCAAATGCTTTCCCTTTTGAAAAACAGTTCTTTTACAGGTTTGTGTTGGCAGCAACACCCAAACCCTGCAAGTGATTGCAAAAAAAAAAAAAAAAAAAAAAAAAAGTGGGAATTTCCAGTAATCTGGAATGTGGAAAGTGATATTATATCCATCCCACATTCAATGGACTTGCCTTCACTCTCCAAATGATGTAAACCAAAGAAATCTTTACATGGGGAAACGCTATTGAGACACGTCACCATCGAAGAGGTGTACAGGTGCTTCCCGGAGCGCAGCTGCTGTCCCTGACATACAGGCTGGGAGCCTCTGTGTTCCCTTGGGTGCTGCATTGTGACTTTATGCAGAGGGGCCTCTTGTTTATTGGGGAGGGGCTGCCAGCTCCTAGCCCCTCACCATTTCCAAGTGCTGGGGATGCCATCTGGGGTTACCCGGTGAACAGAGCCTCTGGTCTTACCCAATATCACCCTCCTCCAGCCAGCAGCAGTCTGATTATAGATCTGTGTGGCTGTTGGTGTGTCTTGCACCCATGTTTATTTTAAAGACATGTCATGGTGGTGAATGCCAGCCTGTCTAATGAATTAATATTGTCCAGGCAGTCTGGCCTCATTTTAGATTTAGTGTTATCTCATTTAGATAATAGTGTTACTATTCTTTTAAATAAATTGGTAGGAAAAAAATCAATGGGTAGCACATGATGTGTGTTGCATCTCCAGCTAATGATGAACTATTAGACCCTTGGACTGTGGCTCCCGAAGTCAAGCAGCCTTTGCTGTCCTCACCACCCTGTTATGCAGGATTTTATTTTTAAAAATTACATTCAGAAACAGAGAGGGAGGCTATGACCAGTACTTAAAAACAAATGAACCTGGTTGATCAGAGGTTGAGGGAAGAAAGCCTGTCAGTGGCACCAATAGCTGCCTTGCTGTGTCTCCCTTTCTCCGCTACGTATTTGTGGAGCTTTTCTTTTTTCTATGTCTTTTCTCCTCCCCTTCCTCCTTCCTTTCTCCTCCTCTTTCTTTTTTAGTTTGCACTAGTGTCAACATTTTCTTCTAATGTCACTTTATTTTTCATTTCAAATTATTTTCCTTTAATGTTAAATATGTTTATTTTCTAAAAAATTAGAAAAGACAAGTAAGCCAAAACAAAACAAAACAAAAAAACAAACAAACAAACAAAAAAACTAGTCTGAAGCCCCATAGTGAAGAGATAACTACTCCTCCAAATAATATATTTTATATATGATCTATAATATAATTGGATGTAATATACTGTTTCCCCAAATGAGATTGTATTTTGCATACTGTTTTATAAATGGTTTGTTTAATTTACTACACGAACAGCTTTTGTGCTCATAAGCCGCATTTTAGTGGTTGCAAAGCAGTCCCTTTTGTGGATGTACTATTTGCTTCACCAATTCTGTTTTGATGGGCTTATCGATTATTTTATATACATATTTAAAATTAATATAAACAAATCCTTGAGAAGTATATTTTGCTCACCCATCTATGTGTTCTTATTTGATTCTTTGGGACATCCCCTGGATAGGAAACTGCCGCTCTTTTTGAAGACAATTGCTACCGCTTGCCAAATGACCACCCAGAAAGGCTGATTCAACAGCACAGTGTGGCAGGGCCTATTTCCCTGGACCCATGCTACATGTTTCCCTACACATTTCAATTCATTTCCTTTTGCTTTTGTTATTTTTAATTGATGTATAGTAATTGTACATATTTATAGGGTACAGTGTGATATTTCAATACATGTGCAATGATCAAATCAGAGTAATTAGCATATCCATCGCCTCAAACATTAAGTCTTTGTGTTTGGAACATTCAATATTTGCTCTTCTAGTTAAAAATATACCATAAATTGTTGTTAAATTACAACATAAATTGTTTTAAGTCACCCTATATAGTGCTATAGAACCCTGGAACTTATTCCTCCTATCTGGCTGTAATTTTGTATCCATTAACCAACCTCTGGCTATCCCCCGTCCCCTGCCCTCCTTCTATTAACCACTGCTCTACTCTCTGTTTCTATGAGATCAACGTTTTTAGCTTCCATGTATGAGTGAAACCATGCAGTGTCCATCTTTCTGTGCTTGGCTTATTTCACTTAACACAGTGACCTCCAAGCTCATTTATGTTGCCACAAATGGCAGAATTTCTTTATTTTTAGTGGCTGAATAGTATTCCACTGTGTATATATACCATATTTCCTTTATCCATTCTTTTCTTAAGGAACAGTTCTATTTATTCCATACTTTGTCTATTGTGAATAGTGTTGCGATAAACATGGGAGTGCAGATAATCTCCTCGACAGACTGATTTCATTTTCTTTGGATATATACAGGTAGCAGGATTGCCAGGTAATATAGTGGTTGTATTTTTAGTTGTTTTGAGGAAACTCCATATTGTTTTTCATAATGGTTGAGCTAGTTTACATTCCCACCAACAGTGTATAAGAGTTCTCCTTTCTCTACATCCTTGCCAATATTTGCATATATATATACTTTTGATAATAGCCATTCTAACTGGGGTGAAATGATATTTCACTTTGGTTTTGGTTTTGTTTTGATTTTCCCTGATGATTCACGCTGTTGAGCATTTTTTCGTATACCCATTGGACATTTGCATGTCTTTTTTGAGAGTAGTCTATTTAGTTCGTTTGCCCATTTTTAAAATTGGATTATTATTGTTATTATTTTTGCTGTTGAGTTCCTTGTATATTCTGGATATTAATCCCTTGCAGGGTGAATAGTTTGCAAATATTTTCTCCCATTCTGCAAGTTGTCTCTTAACTCTGTTGATTGTTTCATTTGCTGTGCAGAAGTTTTTAGTTTGCTATAATCCCATTTGTCTATTTTTGCTTTTTTGCTTGCCTGTGCTTTTGAGGTCTTTTCCACAAAATTTTCTCCAGACCAAGGTCCTGAAATGTACCCCCTATGTTTTCTTTTAGTAGTTTTATAGTTTGGATCTTACATTTAAGTCAATAAACCATTTTCAGTTGATTTTTGTATGTAGTGAGAGATAAGGGTCTAGTTTTATTTTTCTACATATGGATATTTAGTTTTCCCAATACCATTTATTTAAGTGACTATTTCTTCTCCAGTTAATGTTCTTAATGTCTTTGTTGAAAACAAGTTGGCTGTAAACATGTGGCTTTATTTCTGGTTTCTCTATTCTGGTCCATTGATCTATGTGTCTGTTTCTACATTTTTAGTTTTTTTTTTTCCAGTACCATGTCATTTTGGTTACTATAGCTTTGTAATATATTTATTTTGAAGTCTGGTTATATTATGACTCCAGCTTTTTGCTCAAAATTGCTTTGGCTATTTGAGGTTTTTTGTAGTTCCAAATGAATTTTAAGATTTTTTTTTTATGTCTGTGAAGAATGTCATTGGTATTTTAATAGAAATTGCATTGAATCTGTAGATTGCTTTTGGTAGTACAGTCATTTTAAATATATTAATTCTTCCAGTTCATGGACATTGCATATCTTTCCCTTTTGTGTGTGTGTGTCTTCTTCAGTTTATTTCGTCAGTGTTTTATAGTTTTTCTTACAGAAACCTTTCACCTCATTGGTTAAATTTATTCCTGAGTATTTTATTTTTTAATAGCTATTGTAAGTGGAATTGCTTTCTTTACTGATTTTTCTGCTATTTTGTTGTTGGTATACAGAAACACTACTGAATTTTTTTTTACCTTGATTTTGTATCCTGCAACCTTACTAAATTATTTATCAGCTATAAAAGGTTTTGGTGGAGGTTTTAGGGTTTTCAATATATAAGATCATGTCATTAGCAAATATGGATAATTTGACTTTCTTCTCTCCAGTTTAGATGACCTTTATTTCTTTTTCTTGCCTAATTGCTCTGGCTAGAACTTCCAGTACTATGTTGAATAAAAGTGGTGAAAATGGGCATCCTTCTTTTCTTCCAACTGTTAGAGGAAAAGGTTTCAACTTTTCCTCATTTAGATTGATGTTGGCTGTGGGTATGTCATATATAACCTTTCTGATGTTGACATATGTTCCTTCTGTACCTAACTTGTCGAGAGTTTCTTTTTTATCATGAAGAGATGTTTAATGTTATCAAATGCTTTTTCTTTCTATGAGATGATTATATGATTTTTTCATTCATTCTGTTAATATGATATATCATGTTTATTGATTTTTCTATTTTGAGCCATCCTTGTATCCCCTGGGATAAATCCCACTTGATCATGATGAATGATCTTTTTAATATGCTGCTGGATTCAGTTTGCTAGTATTTTGTTGAGGATTTCTGTATCTATGTTAATCAGGGGTATTGGCCTATAGTTTTCTTTTTCTTTCTTCCCTTCCCTTCCCTTCTCTTCCCTTCCCTTTCCTTCCATTCCACCCTACTTCCCCTCCCCCTTTCCCTTCCTTTCCTTTCCCTTTCTCATTGTTTGGTTTTGGTATCAGAGTAATTCTGGCCTTGTAGAATGAATTTGGAAGAGTTACCTCCTCTTTAATTTTCTGGAAGTGTTTGACAATTGGTGTTAGTTCTTCTTTAAATGATTGGTAGAATTTTGCAGTGAAAGTACTGGGTCCTGGGGTTTTCTTTAATGGGAGACTTTTTATTAAATATTCAATCTTGTTACTTGTAATTGGTCTGTTCAGGTTTTCTATCATTTTTAGGGGGTTCAATCTTGTTAGGTTGTATGTGTCCAGGAATTTATTCATTTCTTTTTTGTTTTCTAAGTTTTTGGTACATAGTTGTTTGTAATACTCATTAATAATCTTCCGTATTTCTGTGATGTCAGTGGTAATGTTTTCTTTTTCTTTTTTGATTTAATTTATTTGGGTCTTTATTTTTTTTTGTCTCCGTTAGTCTAGGTAATGGTTTGTTGACTTAAAAACGTCTTTTCAAAAGACCAACTTTTCCTTTCATTGATCTTTGGTATTTTTTTAAGTCTCAATTTAATTTAGTTCTCTTACTTTTATTGTTTATTTTCTTCTACTCGTTTGGGGTTTGTTTTGTTTTTGTTTTTCTGGTTCCTTGCAATGTATCGTAGGCTGTGTATTTGAAATCTTTCTACTTTTTTGATGTAGGTGTTTATAACCTTGTCTCCTCATACTGCTTTTGCTATATTCCATAAGTTTGTTATGTTTCTGTTTTCTTTTGTTCCAAAAATGTTTTAAATTTTGTTTTTAATTTCTTCATTGATTCGTTGATCTTTAAGGAACATATTGCTTAATCTCCACATATTTGTATAATATTGAAAGTTTATCTTGTTATTGATTTCTAGTTTTATTCCATTGTGGTCAGAAAAGATACTTGATATGATTTCAATTCTTTTAAATTGGTCAAGAATAGTCTTATGGCCTAACATGTGGTCCATCCTGGAGAATGTTTCATGTGCTAATAAAAAGAATGTGTGGTTTGTAGCAGTTGGATGAAATGTTTTGTAAATGTCTGCCAGGTCCATTTGGTCTAGAGGTCAGTTTAAATCTGATATTTATTTTATTGATTTTCTGTCTTGATGATCTGTCCAATGGTGAAAATGGGATTTTGAAATTTCCAACTATTATTATATTGGAGTCTATCTTTCCGTATAGATCAAATAATATTTGCTTTACATATCTGAGTGCTCCCATGCTGGGCAAATATATATGTACAATTGTTACATCATCTTTCTGAATTCATACCTTCATTATTGTATAATAACCTTCTTTGTCTCTTTTCATAATTTTTGACTTAAAGTGTGTTTTACCTGATATAAGTCTGGCTACTCCTACTCGCTTTTGGTTTCTGTTTGTGCAAAATATCTTTTTCTATCTTTTTACTTTCAGTCTGTGTGTGTATTTACAGATGAAGGGAGTTTCTTACAGGCAGCATATAGTTGGGTCATGTTGTTTCATTTATTCAGCCATATATATTTTTTAAATGGAGAATTTAATTTGTTTCCACTTACGTTATTTTTGTCAGGTAAGGACTTATTCCTGTCATTTAGTTAATTGTTTTCTGGTTATTTTGTTCCTTTCTTCCTTTCTTATTGTTTATCATTGAGGTTTGGTGGTTTTCTGAAGTGATAAAGTTTGGTTATTTTCTCTTTCTCTTTTGTATATCTCCTCTACAAGTGAGTTTTATACTTTTGCATGTTTTCAGGGTAGTGATTTTTGTCTTTTAGCTTTAAGATATAGGACTACTTTGAGAATTTCTTGTGAGGCTGGTTTAGTGGTATTGAATTCCCTCAGTTTTTGCTTGTCAGAGAAAGACTTTATTTCTTCTTCATTTCTGAAAAATAGCTTTGCCGAGTATATTTTTGACTGGCAATTTTTTCTTTCATCACTTTGACTATATCATCACATTTTCTCTTGACCTGTAAGGTTTCTGTGGAGAAATCTGCTGTTAGTCTAATGCAGATTCCCTATATGTGACTAGACACTTTTCTCTTGCTGTTTTTGGAAATCTCTCTGTCTTTGAATTTTGACAATTTGACTATAATGTGCCTCAGGGAGGATCTTTTTTGGTTTGGATTTATTTGTGAATCTTTGAGATTCCTGGACCTGGATGTCCATATCTTTCCCCAGAATTGGGGAATTTTCAGCTATTGTTTCATTAAATGGATTTTTTGATGCCTTTTTCATTCTCTTCTGCATTTGGAAATCTCATAATATGTGTATTTGTTTGCTTAATGGTGTCCACCGTAAGTCATACAGACTTTCTTCCCTCTTTTTCATTTTTTTGTTTTTCTCTGACTAGGTAATTTCGAGTAACCTATCTTCAAGTTCAGAGATCATTTTTTTCTGCTTGATTAAATCTGCTGTGGAAGATCTTATTGCATTTTACAATTAAATTCATTGCATTCTTCAGCTGCAGTATTTCTGTTCTGTTCTTTTTCATGATTTCTATCTCTTTGTTTAATTTTCTCCTTATCCATGAATTATTTTTCTCACTTCACTGAATTATTTTCCTGTATGTGTGGTATCTTGTTGAGTCTCCTTAAGAGCATTATTTTGAATTCGTTTTCTGGCACTTCATTAATTTCCTTTTCATTGGGTTCTATTACTACAAGTTATATTCTCTTGGTGGCATCATATTTTCTTGCTTTTTCATGCTCCTTATGTTCCTGTATTGATGTCTGTGCATCTGATGGAACAATTGCTTCTTCCAAACTTTCTACAGTGGCTTTCATAGAGAAAGCCTTTTCACTTGCAGTTGAGTTTTTGTGTGCTAATTGAGAAGGGTATAGTAACAGTTTCCAGATAGGTGCCGTGGCACAATCTCCATGCAGCTTCTTCAGCTGTGTTCAATATCAGCAAAAACTGTGGGCACCTCAGTGATCTAGGCTGTAGGCATTTATGGCAGTGGCAGCATAGGTTGTTAATGACCTCTGTGTCAAGGCTTTTGGGGTCTTCCTATTGTTTTCTCCACATTGGGGAAACTTAGCTGAGAAGATTCCCTCTTGGTTTCAGGTCTGAGACTGCCTATAAACAGCTGCAGGAGTGCTGTGTTCCAGGTGCAAGTGTTTGGCTCAGTGGTGGGGCCAGATTTCTAGCCTCAGGGTCTCACAAACTTATCATGACACTGGAATCTTGGGGGTACAGGTTTGCTGTCTCTAGCAGGGTTAAATGTAGGTTGCTCACAGAGCCGGGATCTGTGCCTCTGAGGTACCTCTTAGGAGTACAAACCTGGGGACTGAGTAGTACCTGTGATTTTGCCCTTGGCGGGCAGGGCACAACCCTGGCCTGACTCTGGGGAAGAAGGAATGCTCTGGAGGTTGGGGCCAGAAGAGCAGGTATGGCTGCAGTTTGGGAATGTGAACCAATAGGGCTCAGTGGCGTCTTGGGTCCCCGGGTTTGAAGCACCATGTAGTAGTGACTCTAGACTCTAGGGCGGGGGTGGGGGGCAGTATCTGAGACTCTGTGAGGACAGGTTCAGTGGCAGCAAATACTCCAGAGCACAGCTGTAATTTGGGCATGGAGGGATCAGAAAATGGCATAGTGATGACTACACTCCCTGGAGAGAGGGCTGTCTCGAAAGCTCAGACTCTAGAGGGCTAGTTCAGCTCCGACTCTAGAGGGCTAGTCCAGCTCCAGGAAAGTAGAGTATTAGAATTGTTTGTACTGTAGGGCAGGGTGTCTCAGCTCAGCCACTGCTGTGTTTCCCTGAGATGCAGGATGGTACATTAGCTCAGTCCTGGTATGCACAGCTGCTGTGCTGCTGAGCTTGGCTGGAGCGCTGATTCCCCAGGGGTCCATGTGCTGCTTTAGCTCAAGTGCAGAATATGTGACTGTTCTGTGTGGCTCAGACATTTCCGTGGGATGCAGGGCTCTACTTCAAGTTAGGCATGGAGGAGGCATAACTCCTCGGAGTGGCCAAGATATTATTTTCTCAGGAGGTAGGGCACTGCTTCAGCTCAAGCTGGAGAGGGTGCAGGAGGCGTAGGTGGAAGGGACCCACCTCTGTTTGGCCTTCTGGGGAGAGAGATAACAGTTGCTTGCAGCTCAGCTTAGTGATGTCGGGCCACCAGGGTGGGCTGGTTCATCAGTGGCTTAGCCTCAGGGATGAAGGGGAGCCATACCTACTTGCCCCTGAAGTAAGGCATGCTCCAGCCATCATTCAGTTCCAAGATTGCACCGCAACATAGCTGCACAGGGAGTGGGGACAGCGTTGGCTCCTTTTCTGGGGAAAGCACAGCTGTGTGGCCTCTGGGCAGCTCCCTTAGCTGGACTTGGTGCTGGGGGGACTGCAGGGGACCCTAGTGGTGAGGTGTTTTGTAGGTGTCCAAGGTGTTGATGGGGATTGCTGGAATCCTCTTGTTTGCCTCCTGGCCATAGGGAGAAGCTTCTTCTGGTTCCCGGCTGATCCTGGTTGGCGATGGGGTGGTGGAGGCCTGGCTTTTTCTTCTGCTGTCTGTGTGGCTATCCTGGGTTTCTGTGCTCACCAGGGTTTCTGTTACTTCTCTGATGCACTCTGGTGTTCTCCCTCAGTTATCTTCACCAAAATGTGCTTGTTTATTTGTTGTTCTGGCTTTCTTTGGTAGGGGGGACGAGGACTAGGGGCTTCTAATCATCCATCTTGCTGATGACCAGTCAGCCATTCGTTTCCTTTTAAAGGAGGTTTCTTTCTATTTTTTTTTATTGTCCATTCAGTGATTGTCTACTTACCTTTGTGGTTTTGGTCAATCATCTCTTCTCTGATTGAAAACAAGAAAGTAGCAATTTGGGTGCTAATCCAATTTCTGCATTTCAGTGGCCGTGCATGAATCCTCTCTGATAACCTGAGAATGACCTCCCTGTCCCCTCTCTTAGCCACACCATGGCCTTACCATCTCTTCTGAAATTCTGCACACAGTCATTTGCAATCTGAGCGGTAAATTGTGTTTCAGACCCTGGTGCACTGCCCCTGGTATGTCCTTCCATCGTAACAGAGCCTTTCATTTGTGCTCAGTTAATTTTTCAGTCAATTCCTGAAAGTTTCCACTGTTTTTCTTCAGGTATTAAATACTGATGGTGTAGTAGACATTTACCTCAACCCCATAATTTATTTAGTTCTTTGTGCAACAGATTTCATTAAATTAAAAAAAAGGTTTATTTGTTTTGACAAGTCCGTGTGCTACCATCGTATTGTGCCATGAACATGTCATAATAGAAAATAGTCCCTGCAATTAGCTCGGTGGTACTATGACTTAGAAAATGGCTGCTTTATAATTTTTGACAATTTGAAACTCAACCAAAGTGCTCCCTATAAACACCCTCATTTATGAGATGGATGTTTCTTTAGCTTTGATAGGGGCAAGTGCCAAGATAAACCAACCGTCTCCCTGTATTACAAGCAGTAATGTGTAGAACACCCCCCTTGCAGGGGTCAGACACAGTGCCCAGCCCCCCTTGTTGGTAGTGCCGAGTGCCATCACCTGACCATTATGAGTCAGAGAAAGAATCCACCCCAAGGGGGCAAATCAGTGCAAAATGCCTTTGAAGTTTTACCTCTTTCATATCTTGGCCCAGACTTGGGTTTTGATCTAAAGTATACACTTACTAGTAGTTCTAGTAATTCCTTCCAGAATAGTAATTGTTTTTCTGTTTCTTGACATTTCTGGTGCCATTCTAACTTTGATAAGAATTTTTTTTTTTTTTTTAGTTATGGGATAATGATATTGCCAATGACAAGTCTCCCTCTCTTTTTTCTAACTTCTCCAGGTTTTTGGGAGGGCGTATGTGATAACATACTTACTTTGCCAACATAAGTAATGTGAAGCAGTAAGAACAGCAACATGGATTCTTCATTTCTTTAAAACACCATTAACACATCTTACTCTGTCAGACATTAGCAGGCTTGTTTTATGTCTTTGTGATTGTTAAGTAAAAATAGAGACCATGTTATTGTCTGTGTTTGGTAAAATGTCTTAGGCACTCAACATGCTTTATAAATAATAACATTAATAACAGTGCAGCTGAATCACTAAATGTCTTCTGAGCTTTTCTTTTTCACTAAATGCGAAGTTGGCTTTTCATTCTCTGCTCTTCCCACATACCCTGGCTTCTCCTGGCATTTTAATGAGTTATTTTAGTTTAAAACATATTGTTATGTTCTTCATATATGTATCTTATTTATATCTACTAACAACACTTTAAGGATGATTTTATTATTTGCACTTTGGAGATGCGAAAATATTCATATTGCCACTTGGAGGTTCAGAGAGGTTAATTAACTTATCAAACGTCACTCTTGTAAAAGTGCAGAGCAAGGATTTGAACTTGGGTCTGCCTGGCCCCAATGTCTGACTTTTTTTCCCAGTAACACTTTGCTGCTCTAGTGCTCTCAGTACATCAGATTCACTTAGACAACTCGAGTCTTCTCTGGTGTTGTAGAGCTTGTTTACTGCTAGCACCTGTGTGGGCACACATGACAATCTCACACATGAAAATAATATTACTTTTTATGCAATAAAATTCATTGTTAATAAGTGCAGAGGCCACAAGCCTTCTCCACCTTCTGCTTCATTTTACTGGCGTGTTCTTTGAGCATCTACCACATGGGATAACTGCAATACCTCGACCCTGCTCCCGGAATTATGTTGGGTACAGACGGTCAGAGTGAGGAGGTGATTGAAAGATGCCCACATCCATTCATTCAGTGATCAGGTACACAGAGGCGAGACAGATGTGATTTCTGCCTTCATGGAGCCCAGAGTGCAGGAGGAGAAGTGAACCGGTAGTCAGCAACTGTCGTGATAAAGATACTGAACTGAACGGGAGGCTAGAGGGTCTTCCTGGAGCCACCTCACCCTACCGGGGTATCAGGGGAGACTTCCAAAGAAGGGCTATGTTGGGAACTCGGCTGAGACTTGAGGGATGAATAGGGTTTAGTCAGGCAGAGTGGATAAAGCACCATATAGGGGGTGCAGCCCTTTCCAACTAGTTGTATCGTCTAAAGAAAGTCACAGGGCCTACCTTGTAAAACCCACCACCCAGGACGGTAAGTCTCAGCCTCCATGAAGCGTTTTTAAACATCTTAAGCCAGTGACCGAATATAAAATTATTTACTGTTATCATGACTAAATTCATCCATTTGATGGCCTTACGTGGCTAAATTTTGGGTAGACGTGTACAACTAAGAAGCTAGTCTAACAGTTTGAGTCTTTAGAAAACACCAATAATTTTTGAGCAAAGTTTTGACTTGTAATATATTTTAAAAATTTGTTTGGTTAGCAGATTGCTTTTCTTTAACAAGAAGCAACTGGAAATAAGCTGTTTTCCAAGCCCAGATACATTTTAGAGGCTTTTGTCAAAACTGTGGAGTTAATATAAGGTCTTGGGGCTGGACCCAGGCTGAGACTCTCACTCCACATAGGAAGATAGACAAGTTCTGTACCAACAATGTGTTGGAATATACACATCCACACAGTCTTCCAAATAACTTCAAAGTCAGCAACTCTGCAGACAGTGGGCCAGCTTGGGCACAACTGCGATAACTCAGCCCCACTCTGCGGACTGCTCTTTCTTTCCCAGCCGATGAATGCCTGCCCCTTGCCCCACAGTTCTTACCACTGGCCTAACAGGGAAAAACCGCCTGTCTGGAAGGGATAGGTGAACAGTCTTTACTGATGTCGCACCTCCTGAAAGCAGAGGGTGACAGGAAGACTGTCTGAATGACACAGTCCTGTTCTTGCAATTCCAACCCTGATCTCCATGGGGTCCCGGGCTTGGGCTCCGCGAGGCTGTCTTGACATCTTTTAGGCTGCAGTCGTGTGAATGAAGCCTTGCTTCCACATATTATCTGTTCTTTTTGGCTACCACTTTGCTCTACAAGTCCCCTTTGGGTCAGGGAACTAGAATTATTGAAATAATAAATCACAGCAAAAATCCATCATTTGTGCCTGAAATGAAGCTCAGCCTTTGCATTTACTGATACGGATTTTTCCACCTGGGCTTGACCTTGGGCTGCATTTCTACTTTGTGAGTCAGAATACCTAAATGTTTACCAGCCTCGGGGCCTGCTTTTCTTACAGGTTCTTTGGGTGGAAAATAAGATGGGACGTTACTGATCCTGTTTTACCTCTCAAATGACCTGGGAAAGGTAAAGACGAATCAGGCAGCCTGTAAGAAACTGGGGGTACTGGCCTGGTGGGTGTTCTTCTTGGTTGATATATTTCTACTAGATTTTAAAAAACTTGGCTTGCTAATATGACCACAGATATTTAGATTGCAAAATGTAACAGAAATATAACCAGATATATGTATATGTATATACTCTAAATCTAAACCTACATCTGTACCTTTACTTATACCTATGTCTATGTTTGCATTGATAGTCACGTCAATAGCAATATAGACATAGAATACCTGTGCATGAGAATGAAAGAGGGCAGGAGGAGAGAAGCTACACAGATGTTTGGGATGAAATTGCATTCTTAGCATTGGAAAGTGAAGCTTGATTTTTATTTTTCACTTTTACTGTTCTCAGAAAATTGTCAATGTGAATTCAAGGGTGATTGGAGGCCTCTGTTTATCCAAACCGTGGATTTTGGAGAATCATTAACAGGTGAACTGGTACTGAGAAGCCCAGGCTTTGAGCCTCTTCCTGTTCTCACCTGGGTGTAGGTGATGGGCTAACAGGACTTCTCAGGCCTGGATCCAGGTACACCAGATGTACTGTTAGAAACAGTTTGGGTTCTTTCTTTGCGCGTGCCCCTGTCAAACCCTCCAGCTCATGCCAAATCTTAAGCCAATGTGAAATTGGAGGCTTGAAGATGCTGGTTTGTTTTGGTTTTATTCCTGGTATCCTTATCTTCTTAATTTTCTCTTTTATCTTCTTAATTTTCTCTTCCTCTTTGTAAGCAACTTATTGCTCAAAAAGAGGTAGAACAAGAAAAGGATGAGTATTTTGTGCCTTGTCCAGGTTCACCTAGCAGATGAAAGTCGTTAATATCACGATGTTCCTGCCTCAAGGGAGGCTGTGAGTCAGCAGTGTGTGTAAAGAGAAGAGGAAGGAGAGTAGAGGATTTACAGTTTAATCTGTAAATGAATACGCGTAGTGTATGCTTTAAAAATACTGTGAGGATGAGTATATGCATTTAATATGTATATGAAATGCTTAACTCAGTATCAGCACATGGAAAGAGCTAACACAGATGGCATGTGGTTGTTGATGATAGTAATTGACGAGCTCTGTTGCTGTTTGGTTTCAGCTGGTTTGAAGAGCTGGAACCTCCCCAGGTCTCTGCATACTCACTTTCCCACTCGCTGCTGTGGCATGGTGTTAGATCATAGCTCACTTGGAAACTGAGTGCAAAACCTGATTTCTCAGCTTTCCTTATTTCTGTCCTCCGTGGATATCCCCGTTAGGTCTCACGCCTGTCCACATTGTGAACTATGTCAAATCTTTGTCCCCGCAAGCAACTTCTACTCTACTACCGAAATCTGATCTGCTTTTTACTATTATTGAAGAGGCTTACATGGTATTGCTTGAATAGACTCTTCTAGAAGCTTTGCATCCCTTGGCCTTCTCCTATCAACCCCTCTTTAATTGGTCACCTAGGAACTGTCCTTTAAGACTTGGATTCCAACTTGCCTTGGAAATGCATTCCAAGGAATGGGTGAGATTTTGGGGGGAGCACCGCGTGAGAATAAAACAAGGATTCAGCCACGATAGCCAGCCACAAACGATTGTAAGTTGTTTATGGAGATAAGAGACAATGCTTGGTTTTTATCTGGTGCCACAGAAACGATGTGACTCAGAGCCCTGAGCAGGGTTCGGGATGGCGCTGAGCACAAGGAGGACATGCAGATGGATGCATTATCTTCTTTCACTCAGCAGACGGTAGGAGAGTCTCTTATTTTTATTGTATTTTTTTGTATTTAATATACAAGAATTTGACAAAGTACTACAGTCTAATCATCTAATAATATCCATTTTACCCCATAAAATTATTATATCCAGTCTTAAAATGTTAAATATGTCACTATTAGAAGAGAGTAACATAAAACTCAGTTTATAATATTAAAACTCGTAACATGACACAACGTTATCAATCACATTCCCTGGTAATATTAAACTTTCCTCATTTTTCTTTAATTTTGCATTTTTAGTGTAACAAATTGAGATTAAAGCAGTAGGCTTTTGTTCACAATCTCTTGGCAGTGAGTGGCAGGAAAGTTGGAAGTAGAGAGATGACAAAACAAATCACAGGAATCCCTAATATTTAATAATGTTTGAGATAGATGACTGAGATTTAAGAGCCAGGGCAGTAATCAGTACTGGATCAGTGTAGACATTCCAGTAATTATCCAGTCTTCATGTTAGGTCACTTTTGAATAAATGTAGACACTTAGAAAAAAATGCTTGAATTAAATTGCATAGCTTGGAAGAAATTGAGATATATCTCTTAGAAGGTTTTAGTTTTCTCTCTGTGGTTTTTTAATGAACTCTCTGAATATTTTCCTTTAAAGGCAGAGCAACTTGTCAAATTTGGAGTTATTTTTTAAATAAGCATCTTAATATAGCTTAACACAAATGACTGCCTCTCTGAACCATACCCTGGAAAATTTACATGACAAAAATATTTTCCTATGTGTGTTTAAAAATGTCTCAATATGCTTACTCATTATATTTCTTAAGAAAACAGAGCTGTAAAAGTTGTCTTTTAAGTTTTACCAATAAGCAGGGGGAATCTTCTAAAAATCTTTGCGATTTAAAAATCTTTTTGATGAATTGAGGACTATTACATAATAAAGCTAAAAAAAAAACTGTACAGTTTGAGTTGGCCCAGCTCTCTCTTTGCACATAATATATATATCAACTACTTTGTGATGCATCACATGATATAATCTAGTTCACCACATCAAACTTTTCAGCCCGGCTTATAAATTCAGCTATACCAGCTGCTGAATCATTTGCACCAAGTAACATTTAGCTTCTCACTGAGGAGTGTCCCCTTTGGAAGTCTTGGCTAGATTTACTGTAGGTACCATACTATTTGATCTGCTGTGTTCAGGCAACAAAAGTGAACATGAACTCTATGCAAAAGAAGATAGCCTGTCTGTATTGTAATTTTTTTTTTTTTTGAGATGAAGTCTCGCTCTTTTCCCGCAGGCTGGAGTGCAATGGCATGATCTCGGCTCACTGCAACCTCCACTTCCCAGGTTCAAGTGATTCTCCTGCCTCAGCCTCCTGAATAGCTGGGATTACAGGTGCCTGTGACCACTCCCGGCTAATTTTTGTTTTTCAGTAGAGATGGGGGTTTCACCATATTGGCCAGGCTGGTCTCGAACTCCTGACCTCAGGTGATCCACCCGCCTCGGCCTCCCAAAGTGCTTGGATTACAGGCGTGAGCCACTGTGCCCGGCCTGTATTGTAATTTTTACATTGAGGGTTCTCCTCACATCTTGAGTGTATTCATGTAACTTGAACGGCACGTTCTTAAGGATGTCTTTGAACTTCTTATTAGAAGTTTGCCGTTCTCTGAGAGAACTCGAGATGCTAACTGCAGTGCAGTAAGAATGCCTGGTGATTTCTCCTCCATTATTAACAAGAGTCTTTTCTTGTTGTTGCCAAAGGAAAACCTCAGCCAGTAGCAAATTTTAATACTAGTTGCATATAGCTGCATGGTGATATTTACCAACTAGCTCTGTTGGAATTACTAATTTGAATGACTCACGGCCAAGACAAAGTCTGCCTCTCCAGAGAAAATGACACTTCTGGTTACCAGCCATTAAGCCCCAAAGGACGCAAATAGGTTTCACATGAGTTTATTGAACACATACTGGGTATAAGTCAGACTGTTAGAAACAGGGAGACAGAGATGAAAAAGAAACTACAACTGTTTGCGTAACATCAGTGCTCTCTGTATCTCTGAAGGAAATGCTGAAGAAAGGGTTAATTTTGCTCTGAGGATGGGAGAAGTGAGGAAGAATCCACAGGGGAGGTGACAATGGGAATTTGCAAAGTTGCAAGGAAGAGCATAGGGTAATCTGGCAAGGTGTTACGAATTCAGGCATAGTGTAGTGCATGTAATTTAACCTGTGAGGAGGTATCTATTGCATTGGGAACAGTGAGAAGCCTTTCCTGTGCATAAGCTCATTAAATCCTCACAAAAACTTAATCTTTTTTAAATTTTATTTTATTTTATTTATTTATTTTTTGAGACAGAGTCTCGCTCTGTCACCCAGGTTGGAGTGCAGGGGCGAGATCTCAGCTCACTGCAAGCTCCGCCTCCCAGGTTCACGCCATTCTCCTGCCTCAGCCTCCTGAGTAGCTGAATATTTTTTTAATAGTAAAGTGAGGGCATTGGGTTTAGATCGGCTTGCAGCTTCTTGTAACTCGGAATTTCTAAATCTGTGCCATATTTCAGTTCATGATCAAATCACAAACCACTTATAACTTCAGTGAAGGGCTTGCAGTAAGAAACCTAGTTCAGACTGTAGGCATAAAAACGACTTTCTAGTTCTTTTTTTGCTAGACCTTCTGGATTTGGTCTCTTGTGAAAACTTGTATTTGTGTGGCACTTCACCATTTTCAAAGCTTATTATTCACACATTCATTCAGCTCTCACTCCTTTAGTCCACCACACACAGACGTAAGACTGACCAGTGTTCAGTAGCGTTAGCTTTCTGGAGTTAGGATGATGTGGTTTCCTTCCCATTCTCTTGCCCAAATGCTCTGTGACTGATGACATTTAATTATAAGACATCCACCTGGTATTAAGTGAGCTGTCTGTGGCCACAGAAAAGAGCAGAGTTGATTGGCCAGTACAGAGTGGAGTCTACACCCTATCCTTGCAGTTTGCTGAAGATAACTAGCCCAGTCAACTAGTCAAAGTACAACTGCTGCCTCGCCTAGGAATTCAACTTGGGTATAAAAATTATTTTCATGATTCTCATTGTGCATTTTATGGGTGATTTGAGCATAAAGTAGAGTTATTTCATGGAATTCTCAAAGGCCTATTTTATATCTTCTATGCTCAAAAAGCCAATGAGAGAAGGGACAGAAACATACTTGCAGAATGGGCAGTATTGATCTGTGAGCTCTGGACTTCCACACCATGATTATTTTCTTTCTGGGTATGAACATTTTTTTAGAGAAGGGGAACAAAAATAACTGTTGGGGAAAAGGATGCATTTGGGTACAATAATGTGGTTGTTTGTTATCACTGTGTTGACCTTTGCTTAGCAAATATCTGAGTGCATAAGAAATGCAATGGAGCCCGCCTTTCTACCAGATTCTTTAACTCACGGCCACCACATACATAAAATCACGTTTATTTACACTTAATTTTTAAAACCAGCTTGGCAAATGTCTCCATGACAGGGTAATTCTTATGTAGCCATGTTTTTCCCCCACAGGACTTGGAGCATGGTCTTTGATCTGGAATATTTTGGATGGGAGACAAAGTATTGGGATGAAATCTAAAAGTTTGTATACACAGGACTTCTTCCAGTGCGCTCAGCCAAAGCCAATACCCAGCCACGGCTAAATTATTCTAATGAGTTAAGTATTGTGTGTGGCTTTGTCTTCTTAAGTAAATGGATTTTTTTCTGTTTCTGAAACTGCCAGGCATCAGTCAAGCAAATATTCCCGTGGAAGAGAAGAATACCTGTTCCTAAGAGAGCTGGACGCATTTCTCTCTGTGGTGGAAGCGATTGCTGAAGCTAAAGCTGCGTTCCAGAATTGAATCTGTAGTTGTGTTTGAGAATTGTTCCTACCTGGGGTCCTGACTGATGAGTGAAATAAATAACGTCCCCTCTTTCCACATTAATGCACAGGCACCTTTATCAAATCCACCTGCTGGGCAGAATGAGCCATTGTCCATTTGAGAGCAAGACAACCAGGGATGCGACTCACTGGACAAGGAGACGCTTTGAACAGGTTCCAGATTTTCCCTGTTTACTGCTTTTTATTTATATTTATTTATTTTTGACAGAGTCTCACTCTGTGGGCCAGGTTGGAGTGCAGAGGCATGATCTTGGTTCACTGCAACATCTGCTTCCCAGGTTCAAGTGATTTTCCCACCTCAGCCTCCTGAGTAGCTGGGATTACAGGTGCGTGCCACCATGCCTAGCTAATTTTTGTATTTTTAGTAGAGACAAGGTTTCACCACGTTGGCCAGGCTGGTCTCGAACTCTTGACCTCAAGTGATCCGCCTGCCTTGGCCTCCCAAAGTGTTGGGATTACAGGTGTGAGCCACCACGCCTGGTCCCTCTTTACTGTTGAAAGGAAAAGGGACATGGCCCAGACTGAGTAGAAAAGGCTGTGGAGGGGCCTGAGCAGGGGCCGTTAGTGGAGCCAGAGAGAACAAGCTGGTGCCTGTGCCCAGCTCCAGATTTTGGCTGCAATAGGGACAGGTGATGACCACACACGTCAATCACTATCCCCTCCCTCGCGCACCTCGCACCTTCCAAACAGCCCAGCTGGGCCCTTACAAACATCCTCCACTTTTCTCTGCCCCTCTGCACCCTCCCCATTCATGTAGACTTTATGACCGCAGAAGTCAAATTATTCTACAGAAGTGATAACAAATGTTTATTTTCTTTTAAACAGAATGTTAGAATTCCACTTTTATGCATAAGAAAGAGAAATAATGCAACGGTAAGCATGTCTTCACAGAGAGTAGGTGGCTGGGACTTGCAGTTGAAGTTAAACTTCCCTTTCTACCCATCAGAGTCATGTCAGACTCTTCACGGAGTGGATTACTCACACAGTACTCAAGTTCATTGCTCTGACCTACTTTAGCAGGATAATGCTGTAGAGTTTTTGGTGTCCCCGCTTTTCCCTCAGACAATGTGTGCATAGCCTGTCCTGGAAGGCTGGTTGTCGTTTTGTAGGTTTCAGTTGTGATTATAAAATGATTATGATTATAATGATGATAAAATGCTCAGCCTCTTCTCATGTGTGTTGGGAGAGCTACAGGTGGCTGGTGAGACCATGTCCTGTTCACTTGATTTTGTTTTACCCATTTAGTCAGATATTTAGTCTTCTTTGTGTGACAATTTTTTACTTTGGCAGATGCTGTGACTCCCTGCAGTAATAAAAGTGTACCATGGAGTGGAAAATCCAAAACACTGGGTCATCCTCAAACCATTTGTGTTTGTTTATACCTGCATTTTTAATAGGTCCAGGAAGACTGCAGATCCCATAACAAAGATGGATAACGGCCAGTCTGTTTCCGAAAGAGACGAGAATCACCTTTTTCATTGTATTTTCGCATCTAGACACTACTCACTGCCTCCTTCAGGCCAGGGGCAGCTTTAAGCTCTTTTGGATCAGGTTGACCTCACAACAAGGGCATCTTCAAGGTGCAACCCCTCCCAGTGTGCCTTGCAGCACAACCTAGATGCCGGGCAGGAGAACAGATGGGGAGAGAGCTCAGATTGTTTTCTTGCCACCACTAACCCAGCCGTGACCCTAGACAAGTTAATTTCCCTCTCTGAACCTCAGGGTCCCTAGCTGAAGATACAATTTCCACACCCACAGGGGTATTAGCAGTGAGTACTAAGTAATATAATATATATAACTTACTGTAGCTCCAATATCCACATGCAGTAAGGGTAGCTGCTAATTTTATTTGTCAAACCAAGTTTCTGATTGCAACAAATACCCAGGGGTCCAAAAAAAAGTCTGAATGTTCTTACGCTAAAGTGAAGATTTCCTTCCAAGACAATTTGTATTATTTCAACCATGCTTGTTTCTCAAACCAAGCTAAAAATTAACATATCTTTTTAGAGGCTGGGAAGAAATGACTAATTTTAATATTCTTTTGACTTATAAAATGCAGATATGATATTTTTCTGTTTTATGGATTGAATTCGAATATGATATTGTTATCTGCTGTTAACAGGTGTTTGGAAAATGCAGCTGTATTAGATACGTATCATTTGTTTACAAGGTTCTGGGTGGGTGATTAGTCAGAAAGATGGAAACCGTTCTCAAGAAAAGAGAACAGGGTTGGAAGACAGGGAATAAGAAGCAATGTCAGATTAAAAAGCAGAAGCAGCTTGTGAGTAATGGTCTCAAGACAAAAATGAGGGAGTGATGTTAAACATGTCCATCGTTCTATATTTTGAAGGAGATGTAAATGGGACTGAGTGTTGTAAGTGTCCACAGGTCACACCCACCTTTGATCTTCAAACCCTTTCCTGCCTCTTACCACTCACGAGCCCTGTCATTTTTCATGTGTGGAAGATGGATTCCAACACTCACAATTCAGGGCGGAGTGGACAGTTCAAAACATAAAATTAAAAAATGCAGCTCTCTCTTCATTGGACAACCCTTGCAACCAAACATATTTTAAATGATGCTCAAAAGTTTCAGGTGGGAATTAGGCTGTCTGAGATGAAATTCTTTTTGAAATTTGATGTTACACTAGGCATCCACACATCCAGTTTCACAGGAGGAAGACCATATTTTGGAAGAAGATAACAATAACACATGTGTCTTTTCAAAGCCCTAGTGCAGCTGGAGTAGCAGATTAAGGGAGATTTGTAAACAGTTTCTGAAAAAGTACAACACATTCCTCAGTTTGAGTGACATAGGAATTTTAATAAGCATACAGTCGTCTGTTTCCTGGCAGACCTCTGCCATAGCTTATGGACATCTTTTCTACATAAACTTTATTAAAAAAAATTACCCTGTAAAGTAATATTGAGTTGGTAGATTGTTGGGCCACTCTTTTCATACTGAAGTATGGCAATTTTCAACTGCCTACCCACTGGCTAAATTCACAAGTCAGGTGCAGACTTAGTAGTCTCAGCTAGTGGAACAATATAATTTGGCAAATTAAAAACAGAAAGCATATATTGATCTTGAAACGCCAACAAAAGATGCTCCCTTATTATTGTAGATCAGAAAGTCAAGGATTAGTGATGTCTTCCTCTAAGGTAATGTTGCAATAATTCATTAATGTTCTTAAAACTTCCAGTAAATTCTCACCATTTCAAATCCCACTGAGGCCGTTAAATCAAGGCTGATTTTGACACAGATACTTCTCTCATATGGAAACATATAAATGGGATCAGATGGTCAAGGTAGTTCAAGTAAGTGGCAACTATTAATTTTACTGAAAAACCTCCCTCAATTGATGTTCCTGGCTTCAAAGCCTGGTTTATCTCTAAAGGGTTAACTGGAGTCCCACTAATGGAAACACTACTACAAGATTAAGTAATATCGTTTAATGCACCCTGCTTTGAATTCAGAGTTCATGTATAGTCTAGACTAAAGGCCAAACAAATTTACAACACTTCATGCATTTCCACAGAGGAACGTTTCTACTGGAGGATATGTAAATATTGCACTAATCAGAGGTTCTGGAATTCCAAATGCCATAAAAGGTTATGACCTGAAGCCCTGCTAATATACGAGTGAGGGCGTAGACTAAAGTCCTTTGAATGACAGCTAACATGGGGTGTTTTGCATGAAAAATAACCTCTAATAAATGACCCCTGCTTTTTTCTCTTCAAATCGTTGACAGTAATGAATGGGAAAGGGGAGCTTTCTACACATCCGGTGTATTTACACCTATAAAGACGGGAGTCTTGGATGAGTGCTGGCTTTCATTCAG
The DNA here is from genome assembly GCF_028885655.2 of Pongo abelii. Classification (NCBI taxonomy): domain Eukaryota; kingdom Metazoa; phylum Chordata; class Mammalia; order Primates; family Hominidae; genus Pongo; species Pongo abelii. Next base: position 91,432,766 of record NC_072002.2, on the reverse strand, counting down.
GAAGGCGGAAGAGTAGAGAATTGATTTCAGAAAACAGTCTTTCCTTTTTCATTTTGAGATTCCCATTGAGATTCAAATAACAGCAAAAGAAATACAAACATAAGCAAAAATGGGTATTTCTAAAGGGCCCCCTCCGTAGAGGGTGTGTATGGAATCTTTTGGAATTCTGATAAAACCTTCCCTGCTCAGAGTGCCCATGTCTTTAGCCGGTCAGAGCTGTGTCTCTCCAAGTGAGCGGGTGTTTTCAGGAGCTTGGAATCCCTGCCAAGAGCTCGTTTTCCCTGGGACTGTTTTGATGTGCACAGAAAGTTCTGTTATTTAGTTAGTTCAAATTTTAGCTGGATAAAAAAAGGCACATATTCCCTTAAATAATGGAGCTCTCTTCCTCCTCTTCCCCTAATACAAAAATGTCTTTCCATATTATATATTTTCAAATCTCAGTAATCTCAACTCGCATTAGTAAAAGATCCCTTCTATTTGCCTTTTGTTTCTCAAAATATTTGACTGACGCTTTGTTTAGTCTCATAAGATTCAGAGCTGTGCCACTCCCACGGGCTGTGATTATGTACAGAGGTTTCTGAGGAAATATCTTGTGGTGTTTGGCTTAATTTTTTTTTCTTTTTTTTTTTTTTTAAGACAGGGTCTTGCTTTTTCTCCCAGGCTAGAGGGCAGTGGAGTGATCAGTGCTCACTGCAGCCTCGACCTCCTGGGGTCAAGCGATGCTCACACTGCAGTCTCCTGAGTGGCTGGGACCACAGGTGCACACCACCATGCCTGGCACAGGCACACACCACCATGCCTGGCTAATCTGTGTGTTGTTTGTAGAGATGGCGCCTTGCTATGTGGCCCAGGCTGGTCTCAAACTCCTGGGCTCACGTGATCTGCTCGCCTCAGCCTCCCAAAATGCTGGGATTACAAGTGTGAGACACTTTGCCCCACCCTAGATTTTTCTTTACAAAATTTAAATCTGGCTACTGCCAATTATATTGCTTTGAATTTTATTTCGTGATTTCCCTCCAAATGCAATGATTGTGATATTTAATACTTTAGAGACTCATGGCTGCACGTTTCCATTCCCCCGTGAATGCTTGCCTTTTCTGCAGGGCTGAGATTCCCAAGCTATGCCCTCTTTTAGGTGCTGAGATGTAGCTGTCCATTTTTATGTGCTGCCTGCTCTCTTTAAACTGCCCTTGTACTTGTTAAAATGTTATGTCTGAAATAAAATGCCATTCTTTTATGTATTTAGGAAAACATCATGTATGGTTTCCCTTGCCCAGAGCCATCCCTCCAGGCATAGGATCTGTGACTCTATTTGAAGGAGAATATATTGATGGTGGCAGCCAGGGGCATGCCATGGGCTTTGGGCCAATGACATAGACCTTGGATCTAAATGGTGACCTCAGCCCCTGAAGAAGGGTCTGGGAAGAAGGAACTGAGCAGTTAGATTCCTTTGCCCTACCCGCCCCTGCCCCCGCCCCTGCATTGTGGAGGCATGTACCTGGGCAGCTCCTTTCCTTTGGCCTAGAAGTCTGGGGGTTCAGGCCAGCATCATTCCATCTCTTCTGTGAACAGCCTGCTGACTGCTTGCCTGGAGCCAGGCTCAACTCGTCTCCTCTGCATCATAGAAGAACAACTTATCGCAATTGAAATCTCATTGTCTTATTACCCTAATGAGGACTTTTCTAGCTCCATGTTAACTACAGGATGAATCCCTACTTGTTTGTAAAGCAAAAATGTCATTAATAAGACATTAGCCTGCTTTTTATTTTTTTTTTTTAATTAATTTTTTTGAGATGGAGTCTCGCTCTGTTGCCCAGGCTGGAGTGCAGTGGCACGATCTCAGTTCACTGCAACCTCCGTCTCCTGGGTTCAAGTGATTCTCCTGCCTCAGCTTCCCAAGTAGCTGGGATTACAGTTGTGCATCACCATGCCTGGCCAAGTTTCGTATTTTTAGTAGAGCTGGGGTTTCACTGTGTTGGCCAGGCTGGTCTCGAAATCCTGACCTCAGGTGATCCACCCAGCTTGGCCTCCCAGAGTGCTGGGATTACAGGCGTGAGCCACTATGCCTGGCCTGCTTTTTAGACTAATTTTCTTCTTGACCTTCCCAGGGAAATTTGGGATCCAGCTGTATTGAAGTATGTGCCATTCTCCAAAAATGTCATTCTGTTCTGTACTCAGACGTTTTTCCATCCACTAACCTGAGAATTCCTTGCTCACTTTCAAAAGCTGGAACGAATATTACTGTCTTTATGAAAACCCTCCTCAGTAGTACTGTCTCCAAATCCCAAACCCAATGCCCACAACAGCCCAAATTGGTTTACAGCTATGATTTCCAACAGCGCGTTTCTGTTTCTCTACAAGCACATCCAGTTCTCCTTGTAGATGATACGTCTGGGGGGTCAGAGACTGTGGTGTTTTATCTGTATTTGTACCCACGATGGTGGCAAAAGGCAGGATCTCCATCAATCACATATCAGGTGCCGTCGTCAGCATCACCAGATGTGGGAGGCTCCGTGATGTCCTGGTGTTCTGTGAAACTGGACTTACACCAGTGCTACCAAATGTCGCCAACCCCATGACCGAGTCCCACTCTTTCCCAACCAACAATTCGACTTGTGTGGAGGCCATTGGGCCGTGCTGTGAATGTGAGCCTGTGTTGAAGCATGCAGGGGCTGTGGAGAAAACTTAGAGCCATCGTAAAACCACTTTGTGTCCATGAGTGAGCCAAGGAGGTAAAGCTCTGAGCCTTTTATTTCTTTTCTTTCAATTCTTCAGTGTGGGGAGAAGCAGCCAAGCATGTCCAAAGTGCTTGTTCCCTGGGCCTTGATGTGTTGCTGCGACGGCCGTCCTTCACCAGATAGACACATCCCAGGTGATGGCAGGTGATACCAGCATGGCTGCATTCCACACAGGGCCATAGGCTCCAGCATCCCACATCAGCAATGCAGTATGGTCAGATGACCAAGACCCAATGACAAGCCCTGAGTGCAGTCACCCGCATCATTTCTGTCATCATCTGCTGTGCCAGTAGGTATTTATTATTATTTATTACATTCAGCTGACAGCAATAAACGCCTCCTAGGTGCCAAGCAGATGTTAGTTCCACACAGGGGCTTAGATATTCACGGAATTATTGGAAGGCTGGAGAAGCAGACACAGCTCAGCTCCTTGACCAGTAGAGTGGAACTTGGCAAGGGTACCCCGGCTTCCACTGGGGAGCTGCTGCCCCAATCCTTTCTTCGGGGCCACATCTCCACACTCACAGTCTGCAGACCAGAAAGTCCCCACCACAACTGTTTCACTAGGACACAGTATCCTAACTGCCATCTGATGATGGGAGAACCACTCTCGAAACCGTGGGCTCCAGAGCCACGTGGACCTGCTAAAACCTGCACCAGTGAAATAGATGCTGTAAGCAGCCTCTACTGGTTAATGCATCTCAAATTCAGGTCTCCTGAGGGAGGGGACTTTGAGTGCAGAATCTAAATTGCCACTGGATTGCTAGCTGCACGGAAATCTAGGAGATGGCCTTTTTTTAGCTTCTACCCCATGCGGTATACTGGAAGCATGTGTCATTGCTGCAGTACCAGTCACTCTACACTGTCCTGCCCTGTACTGCACTTTAGGGCTTGCGCCCTGCTTCCTGCTGATAGAGTTTCTGGAAATGCTCTCTGGATACCAAGCACTTCCTGGGGTCAGGTCATTCCTTTGGAAAAATGCACCCTGAAGATCTATGCCAGTATGCCAAGAGCCTGGGCCACATGTGTGTGTACAGTGTATCTGTGGGGTGGTGTGTATGTCAGGTGATATGTGTGAGCCAGGAACATATCTTTCCTAAGGGGTAAAATATTGGGCTCATGGCAGTGTCTTGGAAGGAACTGAAACTCACAGCCAACTCAATATTGGTTTGAAGAGATCAGATCAAGAGAGGGCATGTGGCTTTGCAATGTAGAGGGGTCGAGTCTTACGTGGAGCAAGGAACGACATTTTGGAAGACGATTTTTCCAGCTGTGAGGGAGTGGACACACTTGAGTGGAGCATCCAGGGCTCCTGGCATGCATAGGAAGAAGCCATATGCCACCTGGACTGGACATTCTGAGGATCACTTGCTGCCCAAGTCTCCATCACTGTGGGATCCATACCTACTGGTATGGATGATGGCTCTCTGGTGGCCTGTGATGACTTCTGGGGTTTTCAACCCTACCCTTTGGATGTCTTGCTCTGACCACTGGGCCTTTTCCTCAACTCCCAGCCCATTCCAGAGGGCATGTTCCTTGCCACTCATCCATGAGCTGGTCAGTGAACTGCACCACCCAACTCTGTCCTGGAGTTGGGACAGACCCAACTTTGTCCTGGAAAGAAGACATCCAAAGTCACAGGTTTTTTGAGAAACAGAGATTACTGTGGAAATAAATGTGAGACAATTACAAGACTGAAGAGGACATTTCATCTCCTTTGGGCTGACCCAAATTTATTGCTATTTTGCTTCATTTTTCCTTAGGTTTAGCCCAACTCCCTTTTTGCTTTGGACACTAGGTTGCATTTTCCTGGCTGGGAGATAGCTTGTGGAACTCCCACCTTTCAAAGCATGTTTTGGTGGGTTTTCTTTGCCCATTTTTCTCAGCAACTAGATCAGCTGTTCCCAAAAATGTAAGCAAAAATGAACCATCCTTACCCACCCCGCCACCACTTGTTTGAATTTTAGTTTTTGATTCTGAGACTTCTGAAACATTTCTCAGCGCAAGCTGATAGAGTGGGACAAAAAATAACTATCAAAACAAACACAAAGGGCACTGCAGGCTCTCTCATCATCTCAGTTTACACAGAACAAGATACTGCTGTTTAAATACTTAGCTAAACTTTACTCCTTTTAAGGCTCCAAGCCAAAACTTATTTTTCCCTTTTTGAACCAATGGATTTACACCTAGGTGAGGAATGAGAGGAAAGGTGTTTCCTTTGGTTGTGTTAGGAGGAAAGGAAGTATCTTCATGTTGTTGCTTCCATATTTCCATGATAGGACTTCTCTTTTAGACCTTTGAATAGAAATTCAGTAGCCAGATTGGCTTCAATCATTCACCGTCTGTGTCCTTAGGAAGAAGTGGATAATTAGACTGTGGTGTTAATTTAGTACTTCCTGTCTTGAACTATATCCTCTGTGAGGTACTCTACCCTGGCTGGCAGCAGATCAGGCACCCTGAGGTGGGTGAGGAACAAACTTCTTTTTCTTGTTAAGTCAGATCACTGATACTTGATACTATGGGTAGAGAAGAAGAGTCACTTCATGAAAGTCATGCTAAGAAAATATTTACACTTTGATTTAACCTCAGTCTTCCATAGTGAATTAATCCTTGTGTTTTATTTATTTATTTATTTTTAACTTTCTTGAATTACTAGAATTTATTGGTAGATCATCATAATATATAGTATTCCAAACTTAAAGACTTAAAAATGTTAATCTGAGACTCTGCTTTGAGAAAGAAAATTAAATTCAAATCTACATGGATAAACTTTCTATGGACTCTACACAGTACAATATTTATCCCAGCCTGAGGTTTTATCATCTAACATACATTTTTGGGGTCTTTATGTTGGAATAATGTAAGTCATTTTTACCATTAGCTTGAAGAAAACTTAATTTCTATGGTAAATATGCTACAAAATCAGTATAATACAATATCAGGACAAATACTTTGGAACTGTGCATATGAATCTTCCTATTTGAAGATTCTATGAATTGATTGAATATATTGGCTTGGTAAATTCTTTTGCACAAGAAATTTTAGAGTATTCTGTCCAAATAATCCATTATCCTCTGCTTGGATTTGTTTTATTATGTTCCCCCCATTCTTCCTTAATTCAGACATTAGTGTTGTTTATTTTCTTATAACTAAAGATTAACTGGAGACAACAGATATTTCAGATTGGTATTTTTTCTTTGCCTCTTTCTCCTCTATACATTTATCTACTTATTCAGGAAGTTCTCAGTCATATGAACAAAATGCTCAATTAGCCAATTAGAAGGAAAATTTATCTTCATTGTTAGTGGTTTACCAAATTTATCCTTCAGAATCAGAAGCAAACTATTTTCTCAGAGCTGCAAAAGTCACACATATGCCTCTAATCAAATTTGGATCTGGGTGGCAACATAACCTCTGGTTGAGAACTGCTGTCTTAGATTGAGGAAAAATGACATGTCTTACCTGTCTCAGGTGAGGCATTCTTTTGAGCTGTGATACTGAAATAAAGAAGAGAGTTGAGCAGAGACCAGTAGAACTGCAGTGGATCCATGGTGATGTGTATGTAACATGACCAATAAATAAGTCACTGTTGTAATCCACTAAGATTTTTGGGGATTGTTTGTTATGAGGAATAACCTAGCAAAAGCTGACTGACACAAGTAGTTGGCACATGCCTGAGTCACATGCTCTTTTCATCAGTCAGAAGGGAAAGTCAACACCATAGAATTATGTGGTTAAGAATCGGGAAGGAAGGAGAAAGACTTCTGGAATGGCAGAGTAAGGACCTCCTTAAATTTGCTTGTGGTAGGCAGTATAATGGCTCTCCAAAGATGTCCATGTCCTGATCCATGGAAGCTGTAAATGTGTTACCTTACATGGCAAAAGGGACTTTGCAGATGGAGTTAAGGATCTTGAGGTAGGGAAACGATCCTGGAATACCAGGTGGGCTTAATGTAATCACAGGCTCCTTTACGTATGGAAGAGGGAGGCAGAGAATGAGAAGCAGAGAAACAGATGTGACAATGGAAGGAGAAGTTGGAGCAACGAGATTGCTGACTGGGAGGAAGGATGGGGCCCCAGCTGAGGAATGGAGGCAGCCTCTAGAAGCTGGGCAGGGCAAGGCAACAGATCTCACCTAGAGCCTCCAGAAGGAATGCACCCCACTGACATCTTGAATTTATCCCTGAAGACTCATTTCAGACTTTGCTCTCCAGGGCTGTGAGATGATGCATCTGTGTGGTGTGAAGCCACCGCAGTTGTAGTCATTTGCTACAGCAGCAACAGGAAGCTAATACACCATTCCTCCATAAAAGCAAGAAAAATGCTAGCAACATTATAAAAATCTACTTTTTCAGAACTCTGGACATTAACCACAGGCTTGCAACAGTCTAAGAAGCATTTCTTAAAGAAAAGCAGCTGCTTCTCAGTTAAAATAGCAAAGTTTGTGGTGTTTCAACATGGCCTGCTCCCATAAGTCTCTCAAGTTCTGTAGTGTTTTTGAAACCATGATTGCTGTAAAAACCAGCAGCCTTGCAGCTCCCAAAGGAAGCATGACAGGAGTTGCAATGCCTCAAAAAGCCCCAACCCCACTATTTGACCTGTCTTACCGCTCTCTGGAAACTCCCTTAACAGGTGGTAGTTGTTATTTGACCTGACTCAGAGCTCACTCTGCAGAAATAGCTCTGTTTCCAGGGCATTTGTTGAAAACAATCAGCTGTAATTGTTTAACATCACAGTTGCCGGTTACCATTTGGCACAAAAACAACTTGGCCAAAAATCTGAAGGGAAGATCTGGGGAATGAGCTGTCCATAGGGGGTGCTGAAAAGCTCTGATACATTCTTGGTAATCTACAAGGCCATGTGCATGTCCAGGGCCATGTGCATGCCTAGCAAAGGTCAGAAAGGGCCCCAGATTTCACCTCTGAATGGCCTAGAGAGCTATAAACCAATATCCTTCATGAATATAAATGCAAAAATCCTCACTAAAATATTAGGAATCCAAGTCCAACGACATATAAAAAAGATTATATGCCATGACCAAGTGAGGTTTGTCCCAGGAATTGAAAATTGCTTTAACATCAAAAAGTCAGTTAAGATATTAATAGAATAAAGGGCAAAAACAAAAAATTATATGATAAATGCAGAAAAATCATTAAAAATCCAGCACTTGGTCATGATAAAAACTCTTTAACAAACTTGGAATAAAAGAGAATTATTTCTCAACCTGATAGAGGGCATTTATGCATTCTATGAGGCTAGTATTATCTTATAGCAAAGATCTACTGCTGACATCTTCCTTAATGGTCAAAGATGGAATGCTTTTTCCCAAAGTTCAGAAACAAGACAAGGATGTCCATTTGTACCTCTTATTCATCATGGCACTGGATGTTCTAACAAGTACAATCAGGCAAGGAAAAAAAAGACATGCTGATTGAAAAGAAGAAGTAAAACTGTCCTATTTACAGATGACATGATCCTATTAGAACTAATAGATAAATACAGCAAAGTCACAGGATATAATGTTAATATGAAAAATCAATTGTATTCTATATACCAACAATGAATGACTCAAAAATGAAATCAAGGCCAGGTGCGGTTGCTCAGGCCTGTAATCCCAGCACTTTGGGAGGCCAAGGTGAGTGGATCACTTAAGGTCAGGAGTTCAAGACCAGCCTGGCCAATATGGTGAAACCCTGTCTCTACTAAAAATAAAATAAAAAAAATAGCTGGTGTGGTGGCTTATGCCTGTAATCCTAGCTACTCTGGAGGCTGAGGTGGGAGGATCACTTTAACCCAGAAGTCGGAGGTGGACGTGAGCTGAGATTGCGCCACTGCACTCCAGCCTGGGTGACAGAGCCAGACTCTGTCTCAAAAAAAAAAAAAAAAAAAAAGAGAGAAATTAAGAATACAATTTAATTCACAATAGCATCCAAAATAATAAAATATTTAGGCATAAATTTAACAAAAGAAGTACAAGATTTGTACTGAAAAATATGAAACTGTTGAGAGACATTAAAGAAGATATAAACAAATGAAGAGACATTCCATGTTCATGGATTGGGAGATTCAGTGTTGTTAAAATGGACAGTTCTCCCCCAATTAATCTTTTCATTCAAGATTTCAGCAACTTTTTGCATAAATTGATAACATAATCTTAAATATTTATATGGTAATGCAAAATACCTAGAAAAATCTGAACACTTTTGAAAAATAAGGTGGAAGACTGACTTTCCAACTTCAAAACTTCCTATAAAGCTACAATTATCCAGATGATAAGGTGGTGGCATACAGATAGACCTATAGATTAATGGAACAAAATTGAGAATGCAGAAATAAATTCCTATATTTATGGTAAATTGATTTTTGACAAGGGTTCCAACCCATTTATTTGAGGAAAAGGTGTTGGAACAATTTGATACTATATGCAAGAGATAAACTTAGACTCTCACTTGACACCACACACAAACATGAACTCAAAATACATCATGGACTTAATTGTAGGAGCCAAAACAAGAAAACTTTGAAAAGAAAATGCAGGGGAAAATCTTCAAGACTTTGGTACAAGCAAAGATTTATTAGATACAACATCAATAGCACGATTTATTAAAAAGGCAATGGACAAGTTAGACCTCATCACCATTTAAAATCTTTTCACTTCAAAAGATACAATTAAGAAAATAAAAAGACAAGAAACAGACTTGAAGAAAATATTTATAGAACACATATCTGATATAGGACTTGTATGCATAATTTACAAAAACAAACCAAAACAACACACACACACACACACACACACACACACTCTTAAAACTCAGTAAGAAAAAGACAACTTAATCCCCAAATGTTCAAAGATATGAAGAGACATTTCACCAAAGAAGGTGTGTAAGTGGCCAAGAAGTATATGAAAAGATGCTCAACATCCTACAGTTATAGAAGAAATGTAAATTAAAAACCTTAACACATACCATTTCACACCTGCTAAAATGACTATAATAAATAAAACACATAATAACAAATTTTGACAAGAATGTGCAAAAATGGGAACTCTCTGACACTGCTCTTAAGAATGTAAAATGTTGCAGCCATTTTGGAAAACAGTTCGATAGTTCCTCAAAACTTAAACATAAGACTACCGTATGATTCTACTACTATTATACATATCCACCCAAGGGAAATAAAAATATGTGTTCACAAAAAGCTTGCACATGAATGTTCGTGGCAGCATTATTTTTAATTGCCCCAAATTGGAAACAACCTACATATCTATCAACTAAGAGGAATGAACTATTGATATATACTCTATCATGGACGAACCTCAAAAACACATTAAATGAAAGAAGCCAAACAGAAGAGACCATATATTGATCAATTCCATTTATGTGATATGTCTAGAAATGTCAAATTTATAGAGCCAGAAAGTAGATTAATAATTTGAATGAGGCTGGGAAAAGAATGGGTATTAACTGTCAATGGGCATGAGGATCTTACTGGAGGGATAAAAATGTTCTAAAACTAATTCATGGTCATGGTTGTAACCACTCCATAAAGTTACTAAAAATTATTGTGCTGTACACTTGAAATGGATAAATTTTATGATATATAAAAAAACTCAAAGTTGTTTAAAAAATGGGTGAGGAGTCATTTCTAGAAGAAATGTTGGGAATTTAGTATATTTTAGTCTTCTGTATTTGGATTCAGGTTTTGTAGGAAAATTTTTTGAAGTGCTGGTTGACCTATATTAGCTTTTCTTTTCCTTTTTTTTTGGAACAAAGATTTTTTTTCCTAACTGGTGTGAGATGGTATCTCATTGTGGTTTTGATTTGCATTTCTCTGATGGCCAGTGATGGTGAGCATTTTTTTATGTGTTTTTTGGCTGCATAAATGTCTTCTTTTGAGAAGTGTCTGTTCATGTCCTTCGCCCACTTTTTGATGGGGTTGTTTGTTTTTTTCTTGTAAATTTGTTGGAGTTCATTGTAGATTCTGGATATTAGCCCTTTGTCAGATGAGTAGGTTGCGAAAATTTTCTCCCATTTTGTAGGTTGCCTGTTCACTCTGATGGTAGTTTCCTTTGCTGTGCAGAAGCTCTTTAGTTTAATTAGATCCCATTTGTCAATTTTGGCTTTTGTTACCATTGCTTTTGGTGTTTTAGACATGAAGTCCTTGCCCATGCCTATGTCCTGAATGGTAATGCCTAGGTTTTCTTCTAGGGTTTTTATGGTTTTAGGTCTAACGTTTAAGTCTTTAATCCATCTTGAATTGATTTTTGTATAAGGTGTAAGGAAGGGATCCAGTTTCAGCTTTCTCCATATGGCTAGCCAGTTTTCCCAGCACCATTTATTAAATAGGGAATCCTTTCCCCATTTCTTGTTTTTGTCAGGTTTGTCAAAGATCAGATAGTTGCAATCATTAAAAAGTCAGGAAACAACAGGTGCTGGAGAGGATGTGGAGAAACAGGAACACTTTTACACTGTTGGTGGGACTGTAAACTAGTTCAACCCTTGTGGAAGTCAGTGTGGCGATTCCTCAGGGATCTAGAACTAGAAATTCCATTCGACCCAGCCATCCCATTACTGGGTATATACCCAAAGGACTATAAATCATGATGCTATAAAGACACATGCACACGTATGTTTATTGCGGCGTTATTCACAATAGCAAAGACTTGGAACCAACCCAAATGTCCAACAATGATAGACTGGATTAAGAAAATGTGGCACATATACACCATGGAATACTATGCAGCCATAAAAAATGATGAGTTCGTGTCCTTTGTAGGGACATGGATGAAATTGGAAATCATCATTTTCAGTAAACTATCGCAAGAACAAAAAACCAAACACCGCATATTCTCACTCATAGGTGGGAATTGAACAATGAGAACACATGGACACAGGAAGGGGAACATCACACTTCGAGGACTGTTGTGGGGTGGGGGGAATGGGGAGGGATAGCATTGGGAGATATACCTAATGCTAGATGACAAGTTAGTGGGTGCAGCGCACCAGCATGGCACATGTATACATATGTAACTTACCTGCACATTGTGCACATGTACCATAAAACCTAAAATATAAGAATAATAATAATAAAAAAAGATTTTTTTCCTTATTCACTTCATTTAAGGGCAATTCTCACATTACATATAATAAGCAAATAATATTTTCTTCAATAATTCATTTTGATTTTTAAAATCTGCCTGTTAAGGGTGAGAAAGCTATTTCAAATCTAGTTTCCCAATAACGAAAATTTTTCTAGGCCAAAAATGTATTAGAATTTATTTGTAGAGGTGAGGATTGTTTGATCAGGGCAAGGGTGCCTGTTCCAGGACAAGTCTGAAAATGAATTGGTTTGGAGGAAAGTGTCTCCCCTGCCCTCGGCCCCCCGGCTGCTGCCATTCAGTCCGTGCTGGGATCATTGCATTTGTTGGTCATTGTCTTTCTTGTAACACTTTACTCTGTTGAAAGATATTTCATTCGGTTCCCCTGAGACTACTGTTAGTATTAATTAAGAGATTACTCAATGTTTGGGACCTTAGGAATTTGCTTATTATTGTGTATATAGAATGCGGGATATTTCTAAAGGAGGCAAGCAAAGCATGGAATGGAAAAGCTGCCATTTCTGCATTAAAGTACCTGTAGTTTTTTCTATTCTTTAAAATTTTTATTGTTGTTTCTGTGAACACTTGAATTTACACACCTACCAATCTTTATCCATTTTTTAAAGGTAAATCGCTAGAATTGTAAGGTCTAATTAGAAAGTATATTAATAAATTGTCCAAAAGGGCCTGACTAACGTATGCTCTAATCCATAGTGATGGGAATGCTCATTTTACATCACTCGAACTCAAAATTCTTTCAAAAGTTGGCTAAAAATTGAATCACATTTTACCTAGTCTTATAATTTATAATTTTTTTTAGGTATTTTAAAATTTTGACATATTTTCAAACTTACTGAAAAACTGCAAGAATTTTCTAAGCAACTTGTAGATATCTTTTATTTAAATTAATTAATTGTTTCCATCTCCCCCTATTTGTTTTATCATGATTTCTCTTTTACTCTCTGTCTCTTGCTACTTCTCTGGAAGAAATACCACAGAAATAGTGTGTTCCCCTCAGTGTAACCAATATCAGGGAGCATATAATATCGGTTTGCCCTAATATTGGTGATGTTGATCACTTAATGTGAGGTCCATCTGCTTTAATCACTGTAAAAGCACTAATTTTTCTTTTGTAAATTTCCTTTGAGTTGGATAAACATCTTGTTCTTCATCAGACATCCATCCACCCACAAGGTTTAGCATCCATTGACCATTTTCTAACCCCATATCTATTGGTTTGCATTTTATGGTAGGTAGAGATTTCCTATTTCTTATTTCTGTATGGACTCATGGTTTCCCTTTTTATTCAATGGGTTCATTTCATTACTATCATCATATCTTTGGAGGAGCAAATTTGAGAAGGGGCTTCTTCAAGCTCATAGCTCTGTCTCTAATACGTCCCTGTCATTCTTTGAGAACCCCCTTTCCTTCTGGTGCAACAGGAAGTCCAGATTCTTGATGTACTTTCCCTGTCTGATCCCTGGAATCAACTTGTTCTCCAAGCAACCCTGGTTCCTTTTGTGAAGAAGGGGATTTAGAAGCCAAGACCTAAGTATTTAGGTGCTGTGGGTGTGTCATTGCTTTTAGCCTCTCAGCTGATAGTGCTGAGCTTGTATGTCCACACGTCTGTCTTCCTTATCTCCTCCCCTTGCCTCTGCGTCATTGTATAGCTAGCCAGCTAGGCACTGAAAACGATGAGTTAATACTGATACACCCAACTCCAGTCTAACAGTCTCTGTGGCTGACTTCCCCACCAGTGAGGAATCCAGCCCCTGCTCTCCTCGGTATATTTACATATAAGCTCAAGACCAGCATGCACAGAAAGTAGTTTCACGGTTGCTAAACAATCATCACTGTAAGTAAAAAAAAAAAAAAAAAATCAACTAAGTTTAATGATTTATATAGTTTTTTTGAGATAAAATTTACAGAGTGTAAAATACAAATTAAGTGTACAATTGCTTAAGTACTCACCAAGGCATACACCCACGTAATCACAACCTAGATCCTAGAAAACCTTTTTCCATTCAATATCCTTCCCCTGCCATTCAATATCCTCTGAATGAGTAGCAGCCACTTTTCTGATTTCTTTTTCACTAAAAATTACTGTTGCTCAATCTAGAGCTACCTATTGGGAGAATCACAGGGGATGCGGGATTTTGATCCAGTTCCTTTTGCTTAACACAATATATGTGAGATTCATCCATGTTATTACATGTGCTTATAGTTCATTTCTTGTTATTACTGAATAATATTCCGTCATGGAAATATACCACAATCGTTTAAACCATTCCCTTGATAAACATTTGTGTTGTTTTCCACTTTTTAGCTAATGTGAATGAAACTACCATAAGCTATATTTAAGGTTGGTGCAATTACTTTGGTAATTGTATCTTTAGTCTTAAGAGAGATTATCAGACTGCTTTCCAAAGTGTTAGTACCATTTTACACTCTCACTAACAATGTATGAGAGTTCCCATTTTCCCACATTCTCACCAACATTTAGTGCTGACAGGCTTTTTCATGTTACTCATAATAGTGAGTGTTTAGTGGTACCACATTTTAGTTTTAATTTGTATTTCCGTAGTCACTAACGATTTTGAACAATTTTTCACCTTTTTATTATCCATTCATGTATATTCTTTTGTGGCTTATTCAAGTATTTTGCTCATTTTTCTTGAGTTGTTTGTGTTTTACTATTCAGTTGTACAAGCTATTTGTGTGTTCTGGAGACAAATACATCATCAGATATTTGTTTTTAAAACCTTTTCTTCCAGTCTGTGGCTTGCCTATTCATTTCTTTTTTTTTAACTTTTATTTTAGGTTCATGGGTACATGCACAGGTTTGTTATATAGGTAAACTTGTGTCAGGGGTTTGTTGTACAGATTATTATTTCATCACCCAGATACTAAGCCTAATAACCAATAGATATTTTTTCTGATCCCCTCCCTCCTACTCTCTACCCTCAAGTAGGCCCCAGTGTCTATGGTTCCCCTCTTTGTATTCATGAGTTCTTATCATTTAGCTCCCACTTATCAGTGAGAAATGTGGTATTTGGTTTTATGTTTCTGTGTTAGTTTGCTAAGGATGATGGCCTCCAGCTCCATCTGCGTTCCTGCAAAGGACATGATCTCATTCGTTTTTATGGCTGCACAGTATTCCATGGTGTATATGTACCACATTTTCTTTATTCAGTCTACCATTGATGGGCATTTAGGTTGATTCCATGTCTTAGCTATTGTGACCTATTCATTTCTTAATGGTAACTTTGATGGGCAGAAGTTTTTGATATTACTGAAGGCTAATTTATCTCAGTTCTCCTATATACTTACCAATTTCTAATGTCGTCTATAAGAATTCTTTTCCTTTTTCCAAATCTTGAACATATTTTCCTCTGTTTTTATGTAGAACCTTTGTAGTATTATCTTTTATGGTTAGATGTGCTACTTCTCAGATTTCTTTTTGTGTATAGTATAAGGTAGGGGTCAAAGATCTTTAGTTTTTCATATGTATATTCAATTTTTGAAGAATGGTTTGTTAAAAAAAACTTCCCTTTTCCCCCTTTAATTCATCTGATGTCTTTTTCCAAAATTGTTTGATCATGTAAGTATGGGTTTATTTCTCCAATCTTTATTTTAAATAACCTTTCTTTCTTTTTTATGTCAATACTACATTTTCTTGATTACTGTAGCTTTATAATAATATTTGAGGTCAGACAGTGCGAGACTTCCAACATTATTCTTCTTTTTTTCAAGATTTTTATGACTATTCTAGGTCCTTAGAATTTCTATATACATTTTAGGATCAGTTTGTTAATTTCTGTGAAAAAGCATGCTAAGATTATGACTAGGAATGGACTGAATCTCTGTATCAATTTGTGGAACTTGATATCTTAGCAATATTGAGTATTCAAATTTATGAATGCTACATATCTATACTTTTATATATTTCTGGATTTAATTTGCTCATATTTTGTTAATTTCGTATCTATGTTCATAGAGATATTGATCTATAATTTTAAAATAATGTCTGTAAAGTTTTGATATAATTTGCTTGGCCTCATAAAATGCATTGGAAAATAATTCTTTCTCTTGTATTTATGAAAGGGCTTATGTAAAACTGGTATAATTTTTTTTTCTCAAATGTTTGATAGATTCATTGATAAAATGATCTGAGCCTGAAATTTTCTTCATGGGTGGTTTCTGATAATGAAATAAATTTCTATAATACATATACGGCTAGTCAAGGATTTTGTTCACTTCATCTAAGTTATCAAATTTATTGGCAAAAAAAATTTCTTAAGTCTTGAGACTTAAAAAAAATACTTTATATTTTAGAGCAGTATTAGGTTCATAGCCAAATTGAATGGGATGTAGAGAGAGAATTCCCATACATTCCTTGCTCATCCCCACTCACAGATTTCTCCCACTATCATTGGTTATAATTTGTAACATTTGTTACAGGTGATGAGCCTACATTGATACATTGACACATCGTTATCACTGGAAGTCCATAGTTCACATCAGGCTTCACTCTTGGTGGTGGACATTCCAGAGGCTTTGAGTATGAAGTTTTAAAATATTTCCTCATTATGCTTTCAGTTGTGCAGGATTTGCAGTGATACCATTCCTATTATTTTTATACTAGTAATTTGTATTCTCCATCATTTTTCTTGATCAATTTTATTAATCTTTTCAAAGAATGAATGCTTGGCTTGATTAAATTTCTTGATTTTAAATGTCATTAATTTCCTTTTTTATATTTATTATTTCCTTCCTTCTATTTACTTTATTATTAATATGCTCTTCTTTTTATAGCTCCTTGATGTGAAAACTTGGGTCATTTATTTTAAGCCTTTCTTCTTTTTTATTTTTTATTATTATTTTTTATTATTATTATTTTTTAATTTTATTATTATTATACTTTAAGTTTTAGGGTACATGTGCACAACGTGCAGGTTTGTTACATATGTATACATGTGCCATGTTGGTGTGCTGCACCCATTAACTCGTCATTTACATTAGGTATATCTCCTAATGCTATCCCTCCCCCCTCCCCCCACCCCACAACAGTCCCTGGTGTGTGATGTTCCCCTTCCTGTGACCATGTGTTCTCATTGTTCAATTCCCACCTATGAGTGAGAACATGCAGTGTTTGGTTTTTTGTCCTTGCGATAGTTTGCTGAGAATGATGGTTTCCAGTTTCATCCATGTCCCTACAAAGGACATGAACTCATCATTTTTTATGGCTGCATAGTATTCCATGGTGTATATGTGCCACATTTTCCTAATCCAGTCTATTGTTGTTGGACATTTGGGTTTGTTCCAAGTCTTTGCTATTGTGAATAGTGCCGCAATAAACATACGTGTGCATGTGTCTTTATAGCAGCATGATAATCCTTTGAGTATATACCCAGTAATGGGATGGCTGGGTCAAATGGTATTTCTAGTTCTAGATCCCTGAGGAATTGCCACACTGAAACACTTAAATCTATACATCTCCCTCTAAGCACTGCTTTAAACTCATCCAATAGTTTTTGATATTGGTAAATTATGTTTGGCTTAATGTTTCCTCTGTATATATTTGAGGTTCAGCATAAGAGTTTCTCTACACATAGTGAGCTGTAACCCAATTTGATGGGTAAACAGACTGCAACCTGCTCTTGTAACAAGGAGCTGAGTGCCAGCCAATCACAGAAGCAAACTTCAGCCAACCACAGGCAGCCAACTGTTCCACCCAGGTTTAGAGAAGGCGGGTGCCCTGCCAGCCAGTCACAGAAGTGAACGTCAGCCAACCACAGGCAGCCTATTATTCCACCCAGGTTCAGAGAAGTTGGGTACCCAACTGCAGCCAGTCCTGCTGTTCCTGCATCCCATTTTTGTTTTCTGTGTGTCACTTTCCTTTTTCTGTCTATAAATGTTAACTGACCAGGTGGCATCCCTGGAGTCATTCTGAACCTATTCTGGTTCAGGGGGCTGCAGGATTTTCCAGTTGTTCTTTGCTCAGTTAAACTTTGTTAAATTTAATTTGTCTAAAGTTTTCCTTTTAACAATGTGTTGTGTTTTTATGATCATTCAGTTTAAAATAATTTAAAATTTCCCTTTATATTTATTTTTAGTCCTATTGATTATTTAGAAGTGTATTGGAGTGCATTTCTTACTATATTAGTCAGAATTCTCCAGAGAAACAGAACCAATAGGACATGTGTGTGTGTGTGTGTGTGTGTGTGTGTGTGTAGAGATTTATTTTATGGAATTGGCTCACATGATTGTAGAGGTGAGGCAAGTCCAAAGTCTCATAGGGGAGGTTGGTAGGTAGAGACTCAGGAAAGAGTTGCATTTTGAGGCCAAAGGCCTGTAGAACCAGGAGGAGCCAATGTTGCGATGAAGTATGAAGGCAGTTGGCTGGAGAACTCCTCCTTGCTTGGGGGGAAGTCAACCTTTTGTTCTATCGAGGCCTTGGACTGACTGGATGAGGCCCAGCCATCTATGCACGACAGTCTGCTTTATTCCACATTCACCAATTTAAATGTGCGAAGTATACAAGGATACCCTCACAGAAACATCCAGACTTATATTTGACCAGATATCTGGGCATTGTGACCCAGACAAATTGATATATAAAATTAGCCATCACACTTGCTATCCAAAAATCAGGGCATTTTAGATACTTTGATTTTTAATTTAGCAACACTGTGGTCTGAGAATGTGTGCTGTATTATTTTGATTCCATTAAATATATTAAGACTTGTCTTATGGCCCAGAGTATGATCTATTTTGATGAACCTTCCATGTGCAGTTGAAGACAGTGTGCAGTCTACAGTTGCTCAGTGGTTAGTAAAGAATGTGATCTAGTTGTCCAATAAATACTAACGGAGTGGAATTAATATCTCCAACTATGATGCTACATATGTCTATTTCTCCGTTTAGTTCTGCAAATTTTTGTTTCAGGTATTTCAAAGCTTTCATTAGGGGCATGCATTTTTATGGTGATTGATCTTTTTATTATTTTGAATTTTTTTGTCTGGTAATATTTCTTGCCTCAAGGTCTATTTTTCTGATATTAATATAGCTATGGCTAGAGAGGGGTGGGGCAAGATGGCCCAACAGAAGTCTCCACCAATTGTGTTCCTGTGGTGGAATCCCCACAGGAATACCAAATTTAACAACTATCTACACAAAGAGCACCTTCATAAGAACCAAAAATCAGGTGAGCAAACACAGTACCTGATTTTAATGTCGTATCAGTGAAAGAGTCACTGAAACAGTCTTGATGCCACCCCTCCCTCCCTCCCCTCCTCTGGCGGCAGCTGTGTGGGGTGGAAAGAGAATCTATGTGTTTGGGGAAGGGAGAACGTGGCAATTGCAGGAGTTTGCATTGAAACTCCGTGCTGCCAACACCCAGCAGAATTCAGCCAATGCCCATGGAGTAAGCATTTAGATCAGCTCTAGCCAGAGTGGAATTGCTTATCCATGTGATCAGAACTTGAGTTTCAGCAAGCCTTGCCACCATGAGCTAAAGTGTCTGGGTGCTCAATAAACTTGGAAAGACTGCAACTCCTAGGCATCTCCTAGTGCTGTGCTGGGCTCAAAGCCAATGGACGTGTAGGGCACATGACCTAGTGAGACACCAGATGGGGCATCAACAAGAGTGCTTGCATCACCTCCTCCCAACCCCAGGCAGTGGAACTTGCAGTTCCTGGAGAGACTCCTTCCCTCCACTTGAGGAGAGGGAAGAGAAAAGAAGACTGTTTTGCAACTTGGATACCAGCTCAGACACAGTAGGATAGGGCACCAGGCAGAGTTGTGAGACCCTCATTCCAGGTCCTAGTTCCCAAATGACAGTTCTAGACATATCCTGGGCCAGAAGAGAACCCACTGCCGTGAGGGGAAGGACCCACACCTGGCCGGATTCATCACCTGAGGACTAAAGAGCCCTTTAGCAATAAATAATCAGCTGTGGTAACCAGGTAGTACATGCTGTGGCCCTTGGGTGAGACTCTGAAACATGCTGGCTTCAGATGTGATCCAGAATATTCCCAGCTGTGGCTGCTATGAGGAGTGACTGCTTCTGCTTGAGAAAAACAGAGGGAAGAGTACCTTGCAGCTTATGCAGCAGCTCAGCCACGGTGGGGTACAGCACAATGTGGGCTCCTGGGGGCCCTAATTCCAGGCTGTGGCTCTTGGATAGCATTTCTGGACCTGCCCTGGGTCAGAGTGGAGCCTAGATTACTGCAGGCCGTAAGTGAGACCCAGTGCTGTGCTGGCTGTAGATCTGACCCAGTATAGTCCCAGTGGTGGTGGCCATAGGGGTGCTTGCGTCATCCCTCCCCCAGCTCCAGGCAGCTCAAAACAGACTGCAAGCATGACAATAAATACCTTAACTCCTTAATGCCCAGACACTGACGAACATCCACAGGCATCAAGACCATCCAGAAAACATCACCTCACAAAATGAACTTAGTAAGTGACCAGGGACCAATCCTGGAGAGACAGAGACATGTGATATTTCAGAGAATTCAAAATAGCTGTTTTGAGGAAACTCAGAGAAATTCAAGATAACATAGAGAAGGAATTCAGAATCTTATCAGATAAATTTAACAAAGTAATAGAAATAATTTAAAAGAATCAAGCAGAAATTCTGGAGTTGAAAAATGCAATCAACATGTTAAAGAATGTATCAGAGTCTATTAATAGCAGAACTGATCAAACAGAAGAAAGAATTAGTGAGCTTGAAGACAGGCTATTTGAAAATAAACTGTCAGAGGAGACAAAAGAAACAATAAAAATGAATGAAGCATGACTACAAGATCTAGAAAATAGCCTCAAAAGGGCAAATCCAAAAATTATTGGCATTAGAAGGGAAAGATAGGGCTATAAGTCTTATTCAAAGGGATAATAACACAGAAATTCCCATACCTAGAGGAAGGTATCAATATTCAAGTACAAGAAGCTTATAGTAAGGTAGCAGATTTAACCCAAAGAAGACTAACACAAGGCATTTAATAATCAACCTCCCAAAAATCAAACATAAAGAAGGGACCCTAAAAGGAGCAAGAGTAAAGAAATAAATTACAATGGAGGACCAATATGCCTGGTGCAGGCTTTTCAGTGTAAACCTTACAGACCAGGAGAGATTGGCATGACATAGTTAAAGTGCTGAAGGAAAAACCTTTAACCTTAGAATAGTTTAAACAGTGAAAACATCCTTCAAACAGGAAGGAGAAATAAAGACTTTCCCAGACAAACAAAAGTTGAGGAATTTCGTTAACTCCAGACCTGTCCCACAAGAAATGCTAAAGAGTTATTTAATCTGAAAGAAAAGAACGCTAATTAGCAAATAATAACAAATCATCTGAAAGTACAAAACTCACTGGTAATAGTACGTGCCCAGAAAAACACAGAATATTGTAACGCAGTAATTATGGAACATAAACTACTATTATCTTAAGTAGAAAGACTCAAAGATGAACCAATAAAAAATAATAACTACAACAACTTTTCCAGACATAGTACAATAAGATACAGGTACAAACAACAAAAAGTTAAAAAGCAAGGGGAGAAAGTTAAATTGTAGAGTTTTCATTAATGTTCTTTTTGCTTTGTTTATTCATGCAATCAGTGTTAAGTTGTCATCAGTTGTAAGATATGAATTGCTAGCCTCATGGTGACCTCAAATCAAGAAACATACAAAAGATACACAAAAAATAAAAAGCAAGAGATTAAATCATCCCACTAGCGAAAATCACCTTCACTAAAAGGAAGACCAGAAGGAATGAAAGAAGGAAGAGAAGACCACAAAACAATGAGAAAACAAACAACAAAATGGCAAGAGTAAGTCCTAACTTATTAATAATAACATTTAATGTAAATAGACTAAACTCACCAATCAAAAGATGTAGAGTGGGTGAATGGTTAAAAAAGCAAAAGCCAACCGTCTATTGCCTACAAGAAACACACTTTACCTATAAGGACACACATAGACTGAAAATAAAGGGATGGAGAAATATATTCCATGCCAACGGAAGCCAAAAAAAGGGAAGGAGCAGCTGTAATTACATTGGATAAAATAGATTTGAAGACAAAAACTATAAAAAGAGACAAAGGTCATTATAAAATGATAAAGGGGTCAATTCAGGAATAGGATATAACAATTGTAAGTATATATACACTCAACAATGGAGCACCCAGATATATAAGCACAAATATTATTAGAGCTAAAGAGAGAGACAGGCCCCCAATACAATAAAAGCTGGAGACTTCAACATTCCACTTTCAGCATTGGACAGATCATGCAGACAGAAAATAAACAAAGAAACATTGGACCTAATCTGCACTAAAGACAAAATGGATCTAACAAATATTTACAAAACATTTCATCCAATGGTTGCAGAACACATTCTCCTCCTCAGCCCATGGAGCATTCTCAAGGATAGACCATATGTTAGGCTACAAAACAAGTCTTAAAACATTCACTAAAACTGAACTAATATAAAATATCTTCTCTGACTACAATGGAATAAAATGAGAAATAAATAAAGACAGGAATTTTGGAAACTATACAAACATATAGAAATTAAATAATATGCTCCTGAATGACCAGTGGGTCAATGGAGAAATAAAGAAGAAAATTGAAGTTTTTGAGACAAATAATAATTGAAACACAACATATCAAAACCTATGGGATACAGTGAAAACAGTACTAAGAGGGAATTTTATAGCTATAAGCCTCCATATCAAAAAGAAAGAGAAACTTCAAAACCTAGCAATACATCTTAAAGAACTAGAAAAGCAAGAGCAAACCAAACTCAATGTTAGTAGAGGTAAATAAATGATAAACATCAGAGTAGAAATAAATAAAATTGAAATGAAAAAGTAATACAAAAGATTAACAAAATGAAAAGTTGGTTTTCTGAAAAGATAAACAAAATTGACAAACCTTTCACCAAACTAGGAAAAAAAGAGAAAAGACCCAAATAAATCAGAGATGGAAACTGAGACATTACAATCAATACTGCAGAAATTCAAAGGACGATTAATGGCTATTATGAACAACTATATGCTAATAAATTGGAAAATCCAAAAGAAATAAAGTCCTAGACACACACAACCCACCAAGAGTGAACCATGAAGAAATCCAAAACCTGAAAAGACCAATAACAAATAATGATATCAAAGCCATAATAAAGTGTCTCCTAGCAAGCAACAGCCTGGGACCTGATGGCTTCATTGCTGAATTCCACCAAACATTTAAAGAAGAACTAATACCAATCCTACTCAAACTATTCTTAAAAGTAGAGGAGGATAGAATACTTCCAAACTCATTCCTTGAGGCCAGTATTACTCTCATACCAAAACCAAACAAAGGCATATCAAAAAAAGCAAACTATGGACCCATGTTTCTGATGAATATTGATGCAAAATTTCTCAACAAAATACTAGAAAACAAAATTCAACAATACATTAAAAAGATCACTTATCATGGCCAAGTGGAATTTATCCCAGGGATGCAAGGGTGGTTCAACACACACAAATCAATCAATATGATACATTATATCAACAGAATGAAGGATGAAACCATATAATCATTTCAATTGATACTGAAAAGGCATTTGATAAAATTCAACATCCCTTCATGATAAAAAAAAAAAACCCTCAAGAAAAACAGTATGGAAAGAACATACCTGAACATAATAAAAGCCATATATGACTGACCCACAGCTAGTGTCATAATGAATGGGGAAAACCTGAAAACCTTTCCTCTAAGACCTGGAACATGACAAGAATGTCCACTTTCAACACTGTTATTCAACATAGTACTGGAAGTCCTAGCTAGAGGAATTAGACAAGTGAGGCAAATAAAGGGCATCCAACTTGGAAAGGGAGAAATCAAATTATCCTTGTTTGCTGATGATATGACCTTATATTTGGAAAAGTCTGAAGACTCTACAAAACAACTATTAGAACCGATAAATTCAGTAAAGTTGCAGGATACAAAATCAACATACAAAGACCAGTAACATTTCTATATGCCAACAGTGAACAATCTGAAAAAGAAATAAAAAAGTAATCCCATTTACAATAGCCACAAATAAAATTAAATACCTAGGAATTAACTTAACCAAAGAAGTGAAGGATCTCTGTAATGACAAAGAAGTGAAAGATCTCTGTAATAAAAACTATAAAACACTGATGGAAGAAATTGAATAGACACCAAAACATGGAAAGATGTTCCATGTTGATGGATTGGAAGAATCAACATTGTTAAAGTGACCCTGCTACCCAAAGCAATCTACAGATTCGATGCAATCTCTGTCAAAATACCAATGATATTCTTCACAGAAATAGAGAATACAATTCTAAAATGTATATGGAACCACAAAAGACCCAGAATAGCCAAAGCTATCCTAAGCGAAAAGAAAAAAACTGGAAGAATCACAATACCTAACTTGAAATTATACTACAGAGCTATAGTAACCAAAACAATATGGTACTGGCATAAAAACAGACACATAGAACAATGGAACAAAATAGACACATAGAACAATGGAACCCAGAAACAAATCCATACACTTACAGTGAACTCATTTCTGACAAAGGTTCTAAGAACATACACTGTGTAAAGAAAAGTCTCTTCAATAAATGATGCTGGGAAAACTGGATATCCATATGCAGAATGAAACTAGACCCCATCTCTTGCCACATACGTAAATCAAATCATAATGGATTAAAGACTTAAATATAAGACCTCACACCATGAAACTACTAAAAGAAAACATTGGAGGAACTCTCCAGGACATTGGAGTGGGCGAAGATTTCTTGAGTAATACCCCGCAAGCACAGGCAACCAAAGCAAAAATGGACAAATGGGATCACATCAGGTTAAAAAGCTTCTGCACAGCAAAGTAAAAAATCAACAAAGTGAAGAGACAACCCACAGAATGGGAGAAAATATTTGCAAACTACTCATCTGAGAAAGGATTAATAAAAAGAATATGGAGTTCAAGCAACACTATAGGGAAAATATAATAATCTGATTAAAAATAATTTAATTGTACATTAAGAAAACTAAGAGTATAATTGGATTGTTTGTAACACAAGGGATAAATGCTTGAGTTGATGGATACCCCATTTACCCTGATGTGATTATTACACATTGCATGCCTGTATCAAAATCTCTCATGTACTCCATAAATACATACACCTATTATGTACCCATGAAAATTGAAAATAAAATGTAGCTATTACAGTTTATTTTTATAAAATATATGTAATGTATATTTAACCCTTTTACTTTCAACCTGTATATTTACGTTTTACGTTGATATTTATATTTACAGGAATCTAGTAGCTAGCACATCATTGAGGTTTACATTTTTTATCCTGTCTCAGAATCCCTGCCTTTTGCTTGGATGAAAATTAACTTACACTCAATGTAATTATTAATATAGTCTATTTGTGGTTTATTCTTTTGTTTTCATTTATCTTTTTTGTTTGTTGGGTTGTTCCTTTATTCTTCCTTTCCTCTTTTATTTTTGGTTATTCAAATATTCTTTTAGGCGTCTATTATAATTCTTTAATTGTCTTTTTGGCTATAGCACTTTACATTATGTGTTAGTGATTGCTGTAGAGATTACACTGCACCTTTAATAATGCTATGCTTAGGGTTAATATTGTACTATTTCACATAATTAGTAAGAAATTTATAACAGCATAGTTCCTCCATCCTTTGTGCTATTGTTGTTATATGTATATTACAACTATGCATGTTATTATTTTTACAATGCATTGCTGTAATATTTAAATAGTGACATGTCTTAAATAAATTGAGAAAATTATAACTTTTGATAGCAACCTACACGACTACCACTTTTAGTATTCTTCTTTCCTTCTTATAGATCTACCTGGTGTCATTTGCCTTCAGACTACAAAAATTTACTTGTTATGCAGATATATACGGAACAAGAAATAAGTGTTTTTGTTTTATGTTCATTTTTAAATAATAGTTTTACTTGATAAAGAATTCTGGGCTTACAGTTTCTTTCAGCACTTTGGTGATGTTAATTCCATTTCCTTCATTGTGTCTGGTGAGAAGATAAATATCACTGATATTGTTTTCTTGTATGTAATGTGTCTTTTCCTTCAGCTATTTTCAAGATTTTCTTTTCTCTTTGAATTTTTTTTTTTTACTGGGAGTTCACTGAGAGCCTTGAATCTGCAAGTTTATATTCTTCACTGAATTGGAAACATTTCAACCTTATTTCTTAATTTTTTTGCTTTGCCCTTATGGAACTCCAATTATGTGTATAAATTTATTTATTTATGTATGTATTTATTTATTTATTTTTGAGACGGAGTCTTGCTCTGTTGCCAGGCTGGAGTTGAGTGGCACGATCTCGGCTCACTGCAGCCTCTGCCTCCAGGGTTCAAGCTATTCCCCTGCCTCAGCCTCCTGCATAGCTGAGACGACAGGCACGCACCACCACGTCCAGCTAATATTTTGTATTTTAGTAGAAATGGGGTTTCACCACTTTGGCCAGGAAGGTCTTGATCTCCTGACCTCATGATCCGCCTGCCTTGGCCTCTCAAAGTGCTGGGATTACAGGTGTGAGCCACCACACCTGGCCTGTGTATAAATTTATAACTTGGATATTCTCCTTTAGGTATGTGAGATGCTGTCCTTCTATTTATTTGTTTTTTTCTACCCTCTCTATTCTTCAGGTTGTATTATTGTGTACATTCATTTTCAATTTTACTGATTCTTGTGCTACTTCACTATATTCACTCTCAGTTAATGGAGTTCTCAGTTCTATAATTTTCATTTGGTTCTTGTTTTAATAGTTTCTCTTGCTCTGCTGTATTTGCCATTTTTTCATTGATTATGACTATATTTTCCTTCAAGTTTTTGAACATATTTATAATAACTGATTTAAGTTATTTTCTGCTAATTTTTAATATATAGGATATCTTGGAGTCAGTTTTTTTTTTTTTTTTTTTTTTTTTTGAGATGGAGTCTCGCTCTGTCGCCCAGGCTGGAGTGCAGTGGCACAATCTCAGCTCACTGCAAGCTCCACCTCCCGGGTTCACACCATTCTCCTGCCTCAGCCTCCCACGTAGCCAGGACTACAGGTGCCCGCCACCATGCCTGGCTAATTCTTTTTGTATTTTTTTTTAGTAGAGATGGGTTTCACCATGTTAGCCAGGATGGTCTCCATCTCCTGACCTCGTGATCTGCCCGCCTCGGCCTCCCAAAGTGCTGGGATTACAGGCATGAGCCACCGCGCCCTGCTGGAGTCAGTTTTGATTGTCTGCTTTTTCTCTTGACTATGATTGCTTCTTCTTTTTTTTTTTTTTTTTTTTTGCATGTCTACTAATTTTTGATTGGGTACTTGAGAGTCTGGCTATTACACTGCAGACTTTGGATTTTCTTATATATCTTTTGAAGAACATTCTAGCAGTCAATTACCCAGGCTGAACTCAAACTCCAAACCCTGTTTCTCTGTCACCACTAAAATCTCTCCCTTTTACTCATCTTTTCTGCTGATCCTCCTGAAGTTTCTCCTGTGCATATGTAAATCAGAAATTAGCTAAAATTTTGGGCAGACTTTATATTTGGAAGTAGAACTTCTCATTTGTGTATCATCCTTTCTGTGATTTCTTCTTTCAATTTCTAGCACTCTGGTGGTCCCAAATTTTGTATTCTGACTTCTTAAGGCAGTAATCCCTGGCTTTCCACTTGAGTCTCAGCAGCTTTATTCCACCCAGGTGAGCGTGTGCTCTCAGGAAAAAGCCACATAATCCCGCACCTCACCCTGTGCAGGCCCCTCTTTAAAATATTAAGTTCCCTCAGGTTTTGTGCCTCCTTTTCATTAATCTCTAATTAGGTGATTTTTATATTTTTTTCAAAGTTTATATTTTTTATCCGTTGGAAGTTAGTCTAATATAAGCTACTCTTTTATTAACAGAAGAGGAATTCATGATCTCATCTTGATTAGAGGTACGATTGAGCATATTTTCATAAATTTTATGTCATTTGATTTCTCTCTTGTGGAAAGCTTATTTATATCCATTGCCTTTTTGCTTGGCTTTTTCTCATTGATTTGAAGAAACTCCTTGTGTTTTACGGATATTAATTTTCTGTTTTAACTAATTTACATATTTTCTCCCTCTATTTTCATTAGTGAATTCTTTCCTTCATAAAATTATAGAAATGAAGAAAATCTATACAGCCAGTTTGGAAACCAAAAGAAACAGATGTAAAATGAAACTCGATAGCAACTTAGCTTCAGGTTGCCTGGTTTTTCCGGCCTTGAGCAGACATTCAGTTTGAGAAATTACAGAAAATAATAGAAACCCACAGACTTTCTCTAGGAAAGGCCGAAGTGATGAAGTGGAAGGAGAAATCTCATATATCAGTGATAGTGGTAAAATTTGGGTTTTCAAATACAGTAATCCACACTATTGTCAATGTGTGGTCCTATTGGGGGCATAGCTAACTGGTGCATTTTTCCTTCGATCAAAGAGTATTGTGTCACCGAAGTCCAGGGTTAGGCTAAGAAAAGAACTGTGAGCTGTTAGACCTTGGGCAGTTTGTCAGCCTGTTTTTCTCTTTGTAAAATGAGATCAATACCGACTAATTTGTAGGATTATGGTGAGAATTAAAGATGGCATGTAAAGTACCTAGAAGAGTATTCAAATTGGTATCATCTGCTATGTGTAAACACTAGAAAGTGAATTAACTTTTCTTCTATATCTTAATCCCAGATAGAACGAGATTTTTCTGTAAATAATGTCTCATAAATTCAATTATTTACATATCTGCTTCTGTTACTTGAAGGATATGTACATAAACACTTATTGTAGAAAGAAGAAATCCATCCTTCGTTAATACAACACCAGTTTCCTAAATTTCCTCTCTCAGAGTTAAGAAAGTAGTTTCCCTCTACCTACTTCAAAGGATTCTTTATCATGAACCATTGGCCTGAACATTCCTTATGAAAGACAATTGTGTAGGTAGTTTTGAGCATAACCCGAGATAGTCTCTTTAGTGTGTGAACTGGTTAGGATGGCCACAAAGCTTCCCCTTAATGACAAAAGAGCTTGAGCAATGCAACAAACAAACAAGCGAACAAACATTATTATTAATTAGAAAAAAAGGTGAAACCAGAAAATGACTGTGGAAATTGAGTGTTAGTAAGATTGGGAATGTGCTACCAAAGAAAAGCATAGACTATCCCTCTCCAAGGAGCTTTGTGAAATACAAAACCTCCTCATAAGTTCCTGTTTGGAAAGGGATAGGAAATACCAAATCTGTAGCCTGACCAATTCCATGAGCATTTAACTCACCCCACTTAGTGTGTCTTTAAACTGAAACCCCCCAAGAAGCAGTAGGTCCCCCTAAGCCTGAGCTCCAGACCAGTCGTTCTCTGTCCCTGCAGCCCCTTCACTTCCTCTGCCTCATACATCCACCCGATCCACCCCAGGTTGCTGTGCTGACCTCTGCTTCTGAGAATCGGTCCCACCTCCCTTTGTGCTTCTGTAGGGAGGGGTGTGGAGGGTGCATGCTGGTCAACACTTTCACAAAAGCAGCAAGTTTGAGATGAAATCCTCTTTCCTCCAGGCTGGGGGCAAACATAGTCATGGGAACAGCAGCAAAACGCAGTGCTCTGTGCTTGTGGCCCATGGCTGAGCCTCCCAGCTTCTTCCCCAGATGTTTTGGGAGTCTGGTGGGTGCAGTGGGGTGGCCTCTGCTTTTTGCCCTGCAGTGACTGCTCTTTTCTTCCTCTACTCTCTGGACCCCTGACTGGATTTCCTTATCAGAGACAGCCATTGATTATTGCTGAAGTCACAGATGCACATTGCTCACCTCCACGAGGTTTAGGTTTAGCTCAAGAGAAAGGGCTCTTGGAGAAATGCAGTAGTGGATTTACTATCTCGTGGGGTTTACCTTGACTTTCTTCCTTTCTTTACATTGCGAGGCTTCTTTCAAATTTTCCATCTTCAGCTTTCTTCTCTTTACCTTTGAGCCTCAAGTTGTCATGAGCAGAAGTTTGACTAGGCAGGCTGATGTGGTGGCATTTATTTTCTTCTTAAAAACATGTGCTTGGCCGGGTGCGGTGGCTCACGCCTGTAATCCCAGCACTTTGGGAGGCCGAGGCGGGCAGATCACGAGGTCAGGAGATCAAGACCATCCTGGCTAACATGGTCTCTACTAAAAATACAATAAGAATTAGCCGGGCATGGTGGTGTGCGCCTGTAGTCCCAGCTGCTTGGGAGGCTGAGGCAGGGGAATGGTGTGAACCCGGGAGGTGGGGCTTGCAGTGAGCTGAGATCGCACCACTGCACTCTAGCCTGGGTGACAGAGCAAGACTCCGTCTCAAAAAAAAAAAAAAAAAACCCAACCAACCAACAAACAAAAAAAAATGTGCTTTCCCAGAAATAATATAAACAACACGACACACTCACCATATTTAGCAGAGAGAAGCAGTTTTAGTATTTAAAGAGTCGTCATTTTTCAGAGTGATGTCCCTGCCCTGTCTCTGTCTCCTTACCTGTTTGGCCTGGGGCAGGTGATTTAGCATCCTCGTATGTGAAAGGTCGGGCCTGCATTAGGTATTTCAGGTTCACAGAGAGAGCAGCTGGGAGAACTTTCTTCCTCTGAGTACATTTTCCTAAAGTGATACTGTTTAGAATATATACATTTATGTTAATTAGCATATAATTAACAATTTTAAAGTCCACGCTTTGGTGTCATTCAATACATTCACAATGTTGTGTAAGCACCCACCCCTATTTAGTCCCCAAACCTTTTAACCTGCCCAAAAGTATACCTCGTACCCAGTCAGCAGTCCATCTCCCTTGCCTCCTACCCACTAGTCTTAGAACCATTAGACTGGTTTTTGTCCCCACAGGTTTACCTATTGTGGAAATATCATATACACAACATATGGTCTTTTGTGTATGACTTATTTCACTTGGCATAATGCTTTCAGTGTTCATTCACATTGTACCATGTGTCAGCAGTACTCCATTCCTTTTTATGGCTGAATAATATTCCGTTGTATTGATGTACCACAATTTGTTTACCCATCCATCCATCAGCGTGCATTTGGGTCATTTCTACTTTTTGGTGATTGTGAACAATGCTGCTGTGACCCTGTGTATTCATATACTTGTTTGAGACCTGTTTTTAATTCTTTTAGGTATATACCTAGGAGTGGAGCAAGTGATACCTTTTGAAAAATTTTTAAAATGAGCATAGGTTGGTATGATGCTTGTTATGTCTGTGATGATGAGAAATGAGTGACAGCATGTGGAAGTGAGTGTGCAAGACACTAGCCCTCCCTTGGTGTGCCTGTTCCTCCACCCATGTGATGTTTATTGACATCAACTAAGCTAGGCTGGATGAGGACAGGAGGCAGGAAGAGCTGCCATTGTGTAGCATACACACATTTTGCCTGCTTATTCAACCAAATACTCATTGTGGTCTACTGTAAAGGGATTTTGCAGATGCCACTGAATCCTTCTCAGCTGACCTTAAGTAAGTGGAGCATGCTGGTGGGTGTGGTCAGCAGAGCTCTGCACAGGAAGGCTCAGGTATTCCTTGCTCTGGACTCCAAATAGCATCAAGGTGTTCATGGCTCACCCTGCACTGGGGCCACCCTTCCTGACTGCCTGCCCTACGAGATTTTAGATCTATTTTTCAGTCTCATGATCACACAGAGCAATTCTTGACACACAGTTCTCCATGTCTCTCTGTCTGTATTTGTCTGTCTGTCTCTTTCAGTGGTTCTGTTTTTCTGGTTGAACCCTGACTGACACACCCAGCAATAGCCCAGACCCTCATTCAAGCTTGGCTCAGCCTCCTCCATGAGGTCTGGGCCAGTAATCGATGTGTGTGAACGTTCAGGTGGGAACTGAAGCAACCGGAGTAACCGTGACCTTTTCAAGGGAGCAGACATGACGTAGGTCTTGCCTCTGCTGCTGTCAGGGAATAGTGTTTCTGATTGTTTAAGAAAACATAGAAACAGAGTTATAGAAAATTTGTAAATGTTGACAACTAATTGGAACTCCTTAACAAACAATGATTGAGACTTCTGTGCCTGGAAAGATGGGGTAAATATAGTTTTCTCTATTCCTCCCATTAAGCACAACTAACCCCGCTGGACATGATACATACAACACACATAAGATGAGTGTGGGCCGGGTATGGTGACTCACGCCTGTAATCCCAGCACTTTGGGAGGCTGAGGCAGGCGGATCACAAGGTCAGGAGATTGAGACCATCTTGGCCAATGTAGTGAAACCCCGTCTCTACCAAAAATATAAAACATTAGCCGGGCGTGGTGGTGGGCGCCTGTAGTCCCAGCTACTTGGAAGGCTGAGGCAGAAGAACGGCATGAACCTGGGAGGCAGAGCTTGCAGTGAGCTGAGATCGCGCCACTGCACTCCAGCCCGGGCGAAAGTGCGAGACTCATCTCAAAAAAAAAAAAAAAAAAAAGACTGTGAAAGGCAGGAGAGAGGAGGCTGGCATCCCAGTGACCTTGGGTTTTCTGGGTTTTCCTTTTGCCTTATAAGTCCCAGACTTAGAGCTAAAGAAGCTGGCAACCTGGAAAAGTCAACATGCTCAGATGAAAGCAGCCCCTACAAAACTTGCTCTCTTGTCAGAGGAGCAGGAAAGAAGCAGTCAAGTACAACAGAGAACTTTTAGACAGTAACCGCTCCATCAGTGAAACACTGCAAGAAAACTGTGGCCCCACCCACCAGAAAAGGCCTGATGGAGAACCTAGACATGTGGACCGAGGCAGCCAATTACCCACTAGGGTGGTGTCAGAGAAGGCTGCATTCCAGGAGATGGGAGTTTCATCCTGCTGGCTGGCAATGATGCCTGTGTCAGTGCAGACCACTTTGGGAACCTGGACTTCCCTTCCTGCCATGCACTGAATTGTATCCTCCAAAACTCATATGCTGAAGCCTTAACCCACAACATGATTGTGTTTGGAGACAGGCTCTACAAGGAGATAATTATGTTAAATGTGGTCATAAGGGTGGGACCCTGGTCCTACAGGATTAGTGTCCTTATACAAAAGAGGAAGAGAGAGATGAAAGTCCATGTGAAGACACAACAAGAAGGCTGCTGTCTGCAAGCCATAAAGTGAGCCCTCACCAGACATGGGCTCTGCTGGCACCTTGATCTTCAACTTCTGGCCTCCAGAACTATAAGAAAATTACTGTCTGTGGTTTAAGATGCCCAGTCTTTGGCAGTCTGAGTGGTAAGGAGGCCCCTTCCTGCCCCTCTGGTTTGGGGTCAGAGTGCTGGTGTCATTCAAGGCTGTGAAGGGAGCAGACGCCTGGCTTTCCAGCCCCTTCTGGACAGGAAAGTATCAGCAGAGGCTTGTGGGAGGGCAGAAACCACCTCCACCACAGTAATGACCAGCCCCACCCTGGGTGTCAGTGGAGTGCAGCTGAGGCTCTTGGACTTCTGTCCTCATTTGACAGTGGTGAGGTGGTGGCCCCCTTCCCCACTGGAGGGGTGCCAGAGGGAGCCAGCTAAAAGAAAGGTTTAGAGAAGACCCAGAGCTGCGTAAGACAATACCCAAAATGTCCGTGTTTCAATGGAAAACCGCTTGTCATATGAAGAATCAGGGAGATCCCAAATGGAATGAAAAAAGATGATCAGAAGCTGCCAAGACCAAAGGTCAGAGGTGTTAGAATTATCCAAAATGGGTTGAAAGAAGCCCTACAACAATGTGTCAACGAGCTGGTATGAACACACTTGAAACAAATGAATGAAACAGAAAGTCAGAGAAAAGAAATAGAAAATCCCAGCAAAGAAATAGAAAGCCTCAGCAAAATAGTAGAAAGTATAAAGAAGAAAACTGAAATTTTAAAAGTGAAAAATACAATAAGGGGAATAAAATTTCAATGGACAGGCTCAAGGGATGAACGAGGGGAAGGAGGAGTCAGTGAGTTGGGAGTGAACACAACAGTAAGGAAACAAGCCAATTAGAAACAGACAAAAGTCATAAACAGCTATTTCACCCCAGAAGATATACAGATAGAAAATAAGCGTCCAAAAATATGTTTAACATCATTAACCACTGGGGAAATGCAAATTAAAACCACAATGAAATATCACTACACATTTATCAAAATGGCTAACATAAAAAAATAGGGTCAACATCAAATTCTGGTGAAGATGCAAAGAAATGGAGTCATTCATATATTACTGGTTGGAGTGTAAAATGGTACAGCCACTCCAGAAAAAAGTTGGACAGTTCCTTAAAAAAATGAAACACACACTTAACATGCAATCCAGCAATCACACTCCTGGGCATGTATCTCAAAGAAATGCAATGTATTTTCACACCAGCACTGTCCATGGATGTTCATAGCAGCTTTGTTAATAGTAACCTCACCCTAGAAGCAGCAGCCACATGACGCAGCAATAAACTGGAGTCTTATTAATACACACAACAATCTGGACAAATCTCCAGAGAATTATTTTGTTTCCAAGAGCCAGACTCAAAAGTTAAATGCTGTTTGATTTTATTGACATAATATTCTAGAAATGATTATAGGAATGGGGAACAGCTTGTTTCCACTGGTAAAGATGGGGTGGGTATGGAGGGACGTGGGTGTGTCTGTAAAAGGGTGAAAGGAGGGAGAGTTGTGGAGAAGGTAATGTTCTGCATCCCGGCTAGGTTAATCCTGGTGGGATGCTGCACTCTAGTTCTGTAAGATGTTACCATTCAGGGAAACTGGAGAAAGAGTGCAAGGGATCCTCTGTATTATTGCTTTTCTTTTCTTTATTTTTTTTTGAGACAGAGTCTCATTCTGTCACCTGGGCTGGAGTGCAGTGGCGTGATCTCGGCTCACTGCAACTTCTGCCTCCTGGATTCAAGTGATTCTCTTGCCTCAACCTCCCAAGTAGCTGGGATTACAGGGATGCAACACCACATCCAGCTAATTTTTGTATTTTTAGTAGAGACGAGGTTTCATGATGTTGGCCAGGCTGGTCTTGAACTCCTAACCGCAGGTAATCTGCCCACCTTGGCATCCCAAAGTGCTGGATGTATGTATTATTTCTTACAACTGCATGCAAATCTACAATTATCTCAAAATAAAAAGTTTAATCAACCCCCCCAAAAAATATTGGCATACAAATGTGTAGAATTACTAATAATTCCTTCAATTTCTAACATGCAAAACTTTTATCACAGGTACAATCATCTCTATACTTTCCGGAGCTCATTGACTATTTGGGGCAGTCATGTCTGGTTGCTGATGGAAAACCTGGAACCGTGTGACCATTGCAGGCACTCCAATGAATAGCCATCATCAATATGAAACGTGGATCCATGGCCATGAAGAAACTTATTTCTCTAAACCATTGCAATAATTTATGAGTTCTTTTTCCTTCACAAGACTTAATTAGCCCTGCAATAGAATCACAAGATGGAGGTGCATGACTCTACCTTGAGTCATGGGGCCGTTCTAAAAAACATCTGGTTACTCCAGATTCATCCATGTAAGGCCAGGTGGAAAAGGCAGTTGAGGAAGTTTTGATGTCTCTTGACAGGTGGATCCTTATGTTGGTCAACATGTCTGCATAAGAAGCACCTCATGACAAATCACATGTGAGTATTTGATTCCAGAGGCTGAGCTATTCAGAGGCTCTGATTAGGATTATTGGACAAGATTCTAGACCTTTTCAGAGATTGATGCTTAGTTACTATTCTAGTGAGCTGATTATAGGATGTCAAAGTCCATTGGCAATATCTCCATAACTTATGAACTTAGCACAGTTCAACTGGTGACAGTTTTGGAAATACTTTTACCATAGAATTAAGCAGAAATCTCAGCTTTTAAAAACATTTTTATTGCTTTATGGAACTATATGGATTTGTTTATGTTTGTTGGCCATCCATTTATTTATTCCATAAACATTTATTAGATACTTCAAAAAATAGTCCATTCTGACCTGTTTTTATCAAACAAACATTGTGTTTATACGTCCACAACTTTTATGAAGACTTTAATTTTTTGGGAAGCAATCATTTCAACATATTGAAACCAAAAAAAGGGAAAACCTCAAAAACATATCCTTTATCTTCTGGTAATGCTTTCTTGATATTTGGCACTAATAGAAATGACCTTTAGATCTGTGAGTGCCCCTTAGATAATAAAGAAAAAAGATTACTAAACCCACAGCTATATTCCCTACGTGGAGGATTTAGATATTTTTGCATTTTTATTTCAATAACTTCCCTAAGGTGATGCCATATTTACTGTGTCAAAAGTTTCATTTTCAAATGAGATATCTTGTATGTGGTAAATCTCATTGTTTTTCCCCCCCGCCGAGATGGAGTTTCACTCCATTCTGGAGTGAAGTGGTGTGATCTTGGCTCACTGCAACTTCAGCACCCCCAGGTTCAAGTGATTCTCCTGCCTCAGTCTCCAGAGTAGCTAGGATTACAGGCACCTACCACCATGTCCGGCTAATTTTTGTATTTTCAGTAGAGATGGGGTTTTGCCATGTTAGGGCCAGGCTTAACTCCTGACCTCAGGCAATACAGCCCCCTTGGCCTTCCAAAGTGCTAGGATTACAGGTGTAAGCCACCACACCAGGCCTTGTTTTTATGATTATTCTCTACTTTTATTAATGATTTTTCTACTGATGCTGAATTGGTTAAATGGTTCTGAAATTTAGCTTATGCTGAGATGTTTGTGCTGAAAAATGTATGCACTGAGTCAATAATACTAAGAAGTGTTTTGTCCATGATTATATCCTGTTTTATGTACAAGTTTATATTCTTTATATTCTGTGCAATAATGTACTTATTTTCAGATTGTGATGCTTAAATGAATCCATTATCCAAAATTTTTATGTGCATATTTTGTTCCTTCTTGGACCAAACTTATTGAAGTTGAAGTGCCATTTTTTTCTCACCCTCCCACAGAATTCATCATGTAGAGAGATGCTAATGAGATATGACGGAAGAAGGGTGCACAGGTGTATTATCTGGGCTCAGATTGGCAACTCTCTGATATACACACACAGGCACACACACACTCACATGCACACATACACAGAAAGCCATGCCTGATCAAAGACTTCCATTTGGTTGAACTTGGCAATGATTTTGAAATGTTGACAACTGTCAAATTAAGATCACCCAAGCCGTTTCACAGGCTCAAATTTGGATGCAGGTCTCAGAACAGAAGGAGATAGCTCCTGGCTACTGCCCAAGTGACTTCACCATCTATCATTCAGTTAGCTGCGCTTTCTGAAACGGAGCAGTAGAGAGATGGGGGAGGTTGGCATCCAACTCCTGAAATCAGATCTTTCCGCATTTACCTTAATTGGCAGGAGGAACCTAGATTAGCCCTTTATTTAAGATGTGCAAATAAGGAGCTTGGTTATGTTTGTTCAGCTTCTCTTCTCTTAGCTTCTCCTCCTCCCTCGTCTTTATTTCCATTCTCTTCCTCCACTCATCTTGGGAGGAGCATTCATGTCTCAGTGCAGTGGAGGAGGTGGCATGCTAGTGCTTCAGTTCCCCGAGGGGCTGCATTTCTCTGTATTTGGTCATGGTGGTGTTTTCTGTTGCTGTGTGTCAAGGCTATCCCCCTTCTCACTGTCAGTACCAGTTAAAATGTTCATATGTTTATTGTCTTCCTCTTGATTTTAGGCTTTTTAAGAGCAATGACTGTATCGCCTCAATTTTGGTCAGTATTTTCACACCCAAACAGATTCTTGTGTAGAGGAGAGGCTTCTTAAGTGATACCAATGTGCTGGGAATAAACAGAGAATTTTGGTGCATTGGGATTAAACACCATTTAAAAAAAAATATGGTACATAATAGTTGTACATATTTGTGTGGTACATTTAATATTTTGATGCAAGCATATGATATGTAATGATCAAATCAGGGTACTTGGGATACCATCGCCTCAAATAATCATTTTTATTCTGAGTTGCCATCATTTTCGGAACTTATGGCAGAAGAAAGAAATCCAAAGTATTTACTGAGACATTTTCTTTGTATTGTGTGATTATCTATTAGCAGATTACTCAGCTAACATTTTAACTGAATCCTTTCTTTTAAAAAAATGTAGTCTTTTGACTGTTTCCAAGAGGTATCTGCATCTGTACAGTTATCTGCTGATGTCAAGTTGAATGCCTGGGAAGTTCTCTGTATGCATGATAGATACCCTTAGAGTGCTGTTCCCTCTCTCCAAGTGGGGAGTTCCAGTTTATTCATAAATTTATATCCAGGGAGAAGAAGAAATTAAATCACAACTAACTTCAGAGTCTACTGTCAATGTGCCAGAGCAAGCTGGGTCAAAGCTCAAGCCAGTCATGTGCAGCAGAACCCACAGGCCACTGCATTCCTGAAAAGAAAATGCTACAACACCATTTTGGTCGGCATGCTCTCAGGACCACAGGACAGTAGGTTGTGAGAACAGAATGCATGTAGAAGTCATCGACATATTTGAATATTTTTGGAATTTCTTTTGTAGCTGTGGATTCAACTTTATTTGGTGCTGTGACAATAAGATACCCACATAATAGGTTAAAAGCAGATCCTTCGATTTAATATCCAGTGTTTCTTGCCTACAGGATTTCAAAAAATACCTGTGAAAGCACTGAATGGCTGTTTTGGGGTGATACACTCAGCTGTGTGTAATGCACAGGAGGACACAGCGGTGCTTAAGCCCGCCACAGACTTTGGCATTTTGCAATCTGGACTTGAGGGTACTAGCTACATGTTTTCTGGCATGAAGAAGCCAAGCTTCCTCAGAACCCCTGTGTTTTGAAACTTGAGTAGGAAAGAGAAGTCCCTCGGGGCATCAGCTGTCAAATTTTCTGTTATCCTCAGCTGGGGAGCCAGCACCTTAGGCTGGTCATGAAAGAGCCCTATAGAAACAAGAAGGCTCAGCCTGGCCCCTTCTGGGAGAGGGCTCCATCTCAGGCAGTCAGGTCGAGGCTCAGAGTGTGAGACACACCCAGAAGATGCTGTTGATGGCAGAGCAGGTTGGGCATGGTGCCACATTAGGAGGTGCCATTTGCATAGACCAAGGTATAACGGTTCCCCCACGCCCAGTTGTGCAGTGCACAATCTGAACCACAACACATGGCAGTCAGGGTAGCGTGGACCACTTCCGGAGCTCTGCACATCCTTCTTTTGAGATGCACATGGTCTTCTGCAATCCAGAGTGGTCTGCTCCTGCCAATAGCAGGACAGGATCACCCTCAGGTTGCTGAGAGAGAGGACTGGAATTTATGGAAGGTGCCAGCCCCAGCACAAAGGGAGGAGTTGGTTTACTAGTTCTTAGTATATCACTAATTGTGTAACTTTGCAGGAAAACGCTTTCTGGTTTCCAATATGTTCTGTTGAAAAAACCGGTTGTGGCAATATCCCCATTTCCCATATTGAAAGATTACCTTAAAGGTAAGTTAAATAATAGTTATGCAAGTGCTAGAATAGTAGAGTTGGTAATCAACACAATGTGCTGTAATAATCTCTGGAAATAGTGAGCACTGATGGGTAGTGTTTAGGGAATCAAATTTAAAAGACAGGACGTCCTCAAAGCAAAGCACGGTCATTTGTGTTCAGTATGTTGGTAGGCTCCAAACATGAAATATGGTTTCTTTGAAAGAATGCATTATACTATTTGCTTTGATTAAATAATGCATTTTTCTAAGCATCAATGACTCAGAAAGTATCCAGACCCAGAACCCACTGCTTTAAAGAAAAATCTCCAAATCACTTGCATAAAATGTGTGTTGAGAAGAAACATGAGAGGGAAAGTAAATGGGTACTGGAGACCCCCTTCCCACCTCAATTCCCTGTTGTCCCAGGAGCACTCCATGCCTGCGAGAAGTCGGACTTCCACTCTGCTCTGAGGACACATTCTAAATCATTCTGCTGGCTTCCCTCATGCTTCCAATAACGCTTTCATTACAGGGTTCAGGGTTCACAAATACTGCCTGCAGCCACTCTGCACAAGAATCTTTTTGTATGAATTTAACCAAAAGGTACCACTGTGATTTAACGGCAAACAAATCATTCCCGCAATCCAAGGGCTTTGCTGGGAGAGGAGCTGGCAGGCCTGTCAGTGGCTAGGCTTGGCCAGGTGGGCAAAGAAGGTTCGGGTGGGTGCACCGGTGGATCCTGGCAGCAGCCCTCAGATCCCAGATGCCTCCTTGCTGATGTATGAAGAGCGACAGGGCTAGATGCTCCTGGACAGCTTGTGTGGTGTTGGGGAGGCGTGAGCAGCGGCTGTCACAGGCTCCACCACAAGATGTCACCAGCACCCTCGGTGCCCGACACGCGTCGCAGGAGCCGGGTTGCCTGGAATGTTTTTGTACGAGTTCTGCAGCATCTTCATTGAAGGCGACGACACAGGGTGAGGGGGCCTCTTTTCCCGTCTAAGTTCACAGAAAGCACAACATCCTCTGAGTTCCTTGGTACCCTGGAAGGGCGGAGAGGAGTGGGGACGAGCGGTGGGTGTGGGAGTGAGCAGAGAGGGGAGTGCACCAGGGCGCAGC
Organism: Pongo abelii; assembly: GCF_028885655.2. Classification (NCBI taxonomy): domain Eukaryota; kingdom Metazoa; phylum Chordata; class Mammalia; order Primates; family Hominidae; genus Pongo; species Pongo abelii. The sequence continues at coordinate 91,392,379 of NC_072002.2, read as the reverse complement.
GCACACACTGCTCAGAGTGAGCTGGGCAGTCAGGCTTTGCTGATAAAATCCAGGGAGGTGTCTTCCCCATGAGCTTCCAATGAGTTGGCTAAGTGGTTGGAGGGTATGGGAGAAACCTGGGCACTTCGTCTCTCTAGAGGCTTCCATATTTAGAGTCATTATTGTACAGATACCAAATCCCCATTAAAAATAAACTGAACTTCTCTGTGAAGGTTCTCTTGGTGCTGAGAGGGCACCATCACTCTGAGTCCCTGGTGTAGTGGGCTGCGGGCTCCCCTCAGCCCCCTGGTTGCCCTGTACCACACCCCGCATGGCATTCTGGCTCCAGGAATAATAGCCAGTTGTATTTATCTTACACAGGAGCATGATGTTCAGGCCCAGTTTTGCTGGGAGGTGCTGAAGAAGGATTTTGCAGCTGAGCAGCTGCATGCTGGGTGAGGGATTTGAGGGGAACCCATGCTCCGAGGAGGCCTGTGCCAGTGGGGCCCCCTGGCGCCGGGGAACCTGGGCCATGATGGAGGCCTGGGAGCTGAGGATTCATCTTCTCATTCTTTCCTTCTCCCCACGATGAACCATACCTTCCTGGAGCGGCAGGGCCCTGTTTTACACTCACAACCAACCCAGCCTTTCAAGTCTGTCTTTTAAAGGGATCACCTTGACAATGCAGATAAACTTTTGGGAGAAACGGCTGCATACTTATTTGTAGATCTCCTCAGAAAAGGGGCTGGAGGGGCTCACATATTTATATGGCCAGTGAGTGAGGCATTAGATCCAGTGTTAGGGCACAAAATTATGTCTCTCCAAGTGAACAGTGGGTCAAGGAGGGGCGGGCCGAAGTGAGATGTAAAATATTGTGCATTAAAAATATCATACATTCCCAAAGTCTGTATACATTTTGTGGGTTACTTCTTTATGCAGCACATTCTCTTTAAAATTTACCAAGCCATCAGGGGCATTAAATAAGTTCTTATGTAGTTGTGCTTTTCTTTTTCTGAAAATTTTAATGCATCCTGAAGTGACAGTTGTTCAGTGAAACAGGGTCCCTGCAATGCCCGTTATGAGTGATTCAACGCTAATTAGAAATTGATGAAGGTTCATTTTGTATGTACAGTTCCCAACTTTTAAAAACCCTAATATGTATTTTTAGGCCTAATGTTCATGGGATTTGATAGGGGAAGTGCCGGGCGGTGGCTACACCGCAGGAAGGCAATAAGGCATGGAATGGATACTCTCAGACAGGGCTCGCTTCGGCCTTGCAGAATTGTGCAATCAGACACCATGTGAATATCCAGCGCGGCTCCTGATCTCTGAGCCCTGGTGGCCTGGGGCACCATCAAGTCTACATCGTCTTGTCAGTACCACTGAGCTCAACACAGACAGCACGGCTCTCTCAGCCACTGCTGGGTCATTACAACGTACGACTTCCAAGAGCCAGACAGTACTCCAGTGACCTCAGTACTTTCCCTAAGTACCTAAAGCACAACCAGAGCATGGGTGTGTGGGAGGATGCTTGCTTTCCATGCTGCACCTTCTGTGGCCACCGTTCGCCTAAGGGCAGCAGGATAAAGATGGTAAGGAATTCAGCTCTTCGTGCTCGACAGATCTCAGTCCTGTTTGGATTTTACATAAACAACTATTTCCCTGCATATCAGCCTCACCATCCTCTGCTAGGATTCACAGTCCTGCATGGTCTGGCCCCATGCTTCCTTTTGGTCCTTGTTTCCTGATTTTCTTTGCTGTGGGTTGAATTGTGTGCCCCGGGAAGAAGGTTTGGTGAAGCCCCGCCCCCTGAAGTCTATGGATTGGAACTCAGTTGGGTCACATTGGTCCAGTTAAGCATAGTGATCAAGTTAAGATGAGGTCATGTTGGAGTGAGTGGCCCTAATCCAATGACTGATGACTTTTTTTTTTTTTTGAAATGGAGTCTTCCTCTGTCGCCCTGGCCGGAGTGTGGTGGCACAATCCTGGCTCAATGCAGCCTTTACCTCCTGGATTCAAGTGATTTTCATGCCTCAGCCTCCCGAGTAGCTGGGATTACAGGCATGCACCACCACGCCCAGCTAATTTTTTATGTTTTCAGTAGAGACGGGGTTTTTGCCATGTTGGCCAGGCTGGTCTCAGACTCCTGGCCTCAAGTGATCTGCCTGCCTTGGCCTCCCAAAGTGCTGTGATTACGGACGTGAGCCACTGTGCCTGGCCTGATGATATTTTAGGAAGAGGAAAATTTGGACAAGGACACATGGAGGAAAGATGACCATTGGAGATGGAGGTGGAGATAGGGGTGACGTTGCAGCAAGCAAAGGTACCCATTCCAAGGATTGCTAGGCACCACCTGAAGCCAGAAGAAGCCAGGCAGGACTCTGTTGGAAGCATGGCCCTGCTGACACCTTGATTGTGAACTTCCAGCCTCCAGAATGTGAGAGAAGAAATTTCTGTTGCTTTAAGCCACTCACTCTTTGGTACTTTGTTATGGCAGCCCCAGCAAATGTATGTCTAGGAGACATACGTCAGCCTCTTACCAAACCCAGTTCTGTCCTGTCTCCTGGCAAGGCTGCACCCTGTCCCTCTCTGCTGAGTACCTATGCTCCGTCTCTTCCTTCCTTCCCCATCACCGCTCCTCCCTTCAAAATCCCATTCATCCTCCTAGCGCCATCTCAAATTTACCTCCTCCGTGAAGCCTTTCCTGACTTTCTAGATGGTAGAATTTTTTTTTTTTTTTTTTTTTTTGGAGATGGAGTCTCACTTACTCTGTTGCCCAGTCTGGAGTGCAGTGGAGCAATCTCAGTTTCCTGTAACTTCTGCCTCCTGGGTTCAAGCAATTCTCCTGCCTCAGCCTCCTGAGTAGCTGGGACTACAGGTGTGCACCACCACGCCTCGCTAATTTTTGTATTTTTAGTAGAGACAGAGTTTCACCATGTTGGGCAGGCTGGTCTCAAACTCCTGCCTCAACTGATCTGCCTGCCTCGGCCTCCCAAAGTGCTTGGATTACAGGTGTGAGCTACCGTGCCCAACCAAAGAATCTTCTCTGTATTCTCATAAGACATTGAATTTTTCTCACAACATTTATATTCTGTATTCCATCATACCTATTTATTCCTGTATCTTATCGCTATTAGACTTAATGCTCTTTGAGGGAAGAGTGCATGAATGAATATTCTATTTTGCATTCTCTGAAGCATGTAATGAGGTGTGCATGCAGGAAATATTGTTAAACTGAAATAAACAGTTTAATTCTAGATTAGTAGACTATTTGAAAATTACCGATTCCTAAGATGCTTTCAATACTCATTAGATTTAATCTACCTATTTTAGTTCTTCCTTATTCCTGGCTAGTACTGTGTCAACCATTAGGAATGAATTTCTAGCAGTGCTGGGGCATGGCAGATGTCTAAGGAATATTTGTTGAATGTATGAATGCATTTATACTAATGTGACTGAGTATAATGCCCACCCTCAAGGAGCTTACAGTCTAGTAGGGTGTGAGTAACCAGATTATTTCAGTGTGAAACATGCAAGGATAAAGGTGTGCACGGGTGTCTTAGCACAGGGTAAGGTGCTTGTCTTAGTTCTGCGGAATGTCAGAAGGGCTCCTTCAGAGAGCTGATAAGCTGTCATGAGAGATGTGAAGGACGTTGATGGGTGAAGAAAAGAGAAGTCAGGGAGGTATGGAGAGAAGGTGGACGGTACCACGGTTGCTCACTAGAAATAGAATGTGAGCTGCATACCCAAGGTATGCATCTACTATGAATCTTCATAGTAGGACAGTAACAAGAAACAAGTGAAACTGATATTCATCATATAGTTTATTTAAGTCAATATATGAAAAATCTTATCATCATTTCAACATATCATTAATATGAAATATGTTAATATTTTACATTGTTTTGGCACCAGGCCTTCAAAATGCAATGTCTGTTTTCTACCTACAGCTATATTTCAAGTGCTCAGTAGCCATATGTAGCCAGTGGCGACAATATTGAACAGCACAGGAGTAGACAAAGGAGGACACTCAACAGCATGAAAGCCTGAGAGGTGAAGGCAGTGCTGGTGATCATAAGCATTTCCTGATGACTGAAGGATAAAGGTCAAGGCAGAGGGTGGGGGATGAGACATCTGCACATGTGAAGAGTGGGTTCTGGAGGGTCCTCTGACATACAGAGGGGCTTAAGATCTGTCTTGTAGTGATAGGGTCCAGACCAAGGTTTTCAGCAGAGAATGGCTTAATCTGGTGAGTGTCTGAGACAGACCTCTAGGGTGGTCATGTGTGTGTGCATGTGTGTGTGCATGCGTGTGTGCGTGTGTGTGCCTGCATGTGTGCATGTGTGTGTGCATGTGTGTGCGTGACTGTGTGCATGTCTCTGTGTGTGTGTGTGTGTTGGGGGTGGATTTGAAGCGGCAATTATAAAGGCAGAGAGATCATGCATGAGGCTACTGCAACAGTCCAGATAAGGGACAATGAAGCTGTGAACTGGGTAGTGGTGACAATGAGAGAGACGGGAGTCCAACCCTCAGGAATGTTTGAGGTCTGGTTGGGTGTTGAGTGACCGGCATGATGAAAAGATGCAAAGTTCAGCTTTACAAGGGTGGCATCACACAGGTGGACTGATGTAGAAGCTCAAGGGCAAGGAATGATAACTTTGGGGTCTTCAGCCTACAAGTGGAGTGAGTTAGAACCATTGGACTGGAGGAAAGCACCCAGTGTGTAAATAGGCTGGGATGGAGATCCACTTAAGTACTGGATATACAGGAAACTATGGCCAGGACCAAGAACACATGACCCAAGAATTAGCGGGGAGCAACAATAGAGGTGGGTTCTTGTGATAACAAAGAAGTGGGGTTTCAAGAAGAAGGGTGTGGTCAACTGCACTGGACACATCCTGGGCATTGTCCAGTGTGTCCACCAATCTGAAAACAACATGCATCTGAGTTCCTAGTGCATTGATTTGAGTTGATTGATCGATTTATCAGACCCTGGGCATAGTCAGATTTCTAAAGAAGCAGAGCTAGGGGTCTGGGTTAAAGCAGCAGCTGCATGTGTAAACGTTGAATTGCAGGATATGGTGACCTTTGAAAATGGGTTGAGCTGCTGGCAATGAAGCACTATGAGCAGCACGAAGGGCAGATGATAGACCTTGATCAGTTTGCCAAATATTCACATGTATCAAATGTAGGTAGAATTTATAGGACACTGCAAGAAATGATTTCAAAATCACGTTTTTATTGACTACTGCATAAAAACCTACACAGAATGCTTTTCAGATCAGTAGTGTGAACCTGAGTGAACTCTCTTGGCCACAACCAAAATAATAATAAAAATGACAGTAATGATAATGACACTCTCACTACTGAAGACAAACATTTGTAAAGTGTTAAAATGTGCCAGGTGCTGTTCTAAGCTAAGCCCTTTACATATTTTCTTTCCTTCAATTCACACCAAGCTGCCTGCATTAGGTAGATAGTATTTTAACTTTAACCCAGTTCATTTTAATAGATATAATTTAATTAATTAAATTGAATTAACTTTTAATTGAACTCATTAAAAATTAAAATTAAAATTTTAATTTAATTTACTCACCCAGCCTTAGGTGGATACTATTAACATACCCATTTTATAGATGAGGAGCCCGACAGAGACCACAGGACTTCCCCAAGGCCGCACAGCTAATAAGCTAGCAATAAGGCAGGAGGAGGAAATAAAGGGTATTCAATTAGGAAAAGAGGAAGTCAGATTGTCCCTGTTTGCAGACGACATGATTGTGTATCTAGAAAACCCCATCGTCTCAGCCCAAAATCTCCTTAAGCTGATAAGCAACTTCAGCAAAGTCTCAGGATACAAAATCAATGTACAAAAATCACAAGCATTCTTATACACCAATAACAGACAAACAGAGAGCCAAATCATGAGTGAACTCCCATTCACAATTGCTTCAAAGAGAATAAAATACCTAGGAATCCAACTTACAAGGGATGTGAAGGACCTCTTCAAGGAGAACTACAAACCACTGCTCAAGGAAATAAAAGAGGATACAAACAAATGGAAGAACATTCCATGCTCATGGATAGGAAGAATCAATATCGTGAAAATGGCCATACTGCCCAAGGTAATTTACAGATTCAATGCCATCCCCATCAAGCTACCAATGACTTTCTTCACAGAATTGGAAAAAACTACTTTAAAGTTCATATGGAACCAAAAAAGAACCGGCATCGCCAAGTCAATCCTAAGCCAAAAGAGCAAAGCTGGAGGCATCACGCTACCTGACTTCAAACTATACTACAAGGCTGCAGTAACCAAAACAGCATGGTACTGGTACCAAAACAGAGATATAGATCAATGGAACAGAACAGAGCCATCAGAAATAACGCCACATATCTACAACTATCTGATCTTTGACAAACCTGAGAAAAACAAGCAATGGGGAAAGGATTCCCTATTTAATAAATGGTGCTGGGAAAACTGGCTAGCCATATGGAGAAAGCTGAAACTGGATCCCTTCCTTACACCTTACACAAAAATCAATTCAAGATGGATTAAAGACTTAAACATTAGACCTAAAACCATAAAAACCCTGGAAGAAAACCTAGGCATTACCATTCAGGACATAGGCATGGGCAAGGACTTCATGTCTAAAACACCAAAAGCAATGGCAACGAAAGCCAAAATTGACAAATGGGATCTAATTAAACTAAAGAGCTTCTGCACAGCAAAAGAAACCACCATCAGAGTGAACAGGCAACCTACAAAATGGGAGAAAATTTTCGCAACCTACTCATCTGACAAAGGGCTAATATCCAGAATCTACAATGAACTCCAACAAATTTACAAGAAAAAAACAAACAACCCCATCAAAAAGTGGGCGAAGGACATGAACAGACACTTCTCAAAAGAAGACATTTATGCAGCCAAAAAACACATGAAAAAATGCTCACCATCACTGGCCATCAGAGAAATGCAAATCAAAACCACAATGAGATACCATCTCACACCAGTTAGAATGGCAATCATTAAAAAGTCAGGAAACAACAGGTGCTGGAGAGGATGTGGAGAAATAGGAACACTTTTACACTGTTGGTGGGACTGTAAACTAGTTCAACCCTTGTAGAAGTCAGTGTGGCGATTCCTCAGGGATCTAGAACTAGAAATTCCATTTGACCCAGCCATCCCATTACTGGGTATATACCCAAAGGATTATAAATCATGCTGCTATAAAGACACACGCACACGTATGTTTATTGTGGCATTATTCACAATAGCAAAGACTTGGAACCAACCCAAATGTCCAACAACGATAGACTGGATTAAGAAAATGTGGCACATATATACCATGGAATACTATGCAGCCATAAAAAATGATGAGTTCATGTCCTTTGTAGGGACATGGATGAAATTGGAAATCATCATTCTCAGTAAACTATCGCAAGAACAAAAAACCAAACACCGCATATTCTCACTCATAGGTGGGAACTGAACAATGAGAACACATGGACACAGGAAGGGGAACATCACACTCTGGGGACTATTGTGGGGTGGGGGGAGGGGGGAGGGATAGCATTGGGAGATATACCTAATGCTAGATGACGAGTTAGTGGGTGCAGTGCACCAGCATGGCACATGTATACATATGTAACTAACCTGCACATTGCGCACATGTACCATAAAACCTAAAGTATAATAATAATAATAATAATAATAAAAAGCTAGCTGTGATCTTTTGTGGGGTGACTAGATGTCCTGAGGGGTGACCGTGGCTTCATGGCAGGGAAGAACACTGGTTGCTGGAGGCAGATAGACCTGCTCTGCAATTCTGGCACATTTCTGGACATTCTGGAGGTGCTATTTTGGCTAATTTGTTAAAAATGCTGAACCTCGGCCAGGCGCAGTGGCTCATGCCTGTAATCCCAGCACTTTGGGAGGCTGAGGTGGGTGGATCACCTGAGGTCAGGAGTTTGTGACCAGCCAGACCAACATGGTGAAACCCCATCTCTACTAAAAATATAAAAATTAGCCAGGTGTGGTGCCTTGCACCTGTAATCCCAGCTACTCAGGAGGCTGAGGTAGGAGAATGGCTTGAACCCGGGAGGTGGAGGTTGCAGTGAGCCGAGATTGTGCCACTGCACTCCAGCCTGGGAGACAGAGTGAAATTCCGTCTCAAAAAAAAAATAATTGCTAAACCTTACTTTCATCATTTGTCAGACAAGCCTAGCATTGCCACCCTCTGTCTTGCAGCAAAGGTGAAACGGAGGGAAGGGTATTAGCTACATGGCATACACATTGCTTTTGAGTTGATTCTTACTAAATTGTCAATCGAAAGTAACAACTTAGAACGCTAAATTGTTTAAACTCTTGTGAAAGTCTAACTTAGAATCTTTTATAAAATAATGTTGTAAAAAGAATATAGAAGACAAAATTTTAGTCCTTGATTCATTACAGCTGGGAGATTTGAGGCACTGTATTTACTTCTCTGTAGCTGCTGCTGAAAATGCTAACCACGGTGGGTTCTTTGGATTAGCTCAGGTACATGAAAGAACCTTACTTTTAGTAGCATTGAAACAAGATTCCAACTAAAATGATAAATCCTTGTTGCTTTCTGTTTATTTTGCACCTTTACATAGCATCCTTTGCAGTCAGGGGGAAGATGCTGGAATTCTCATTTTACACTCAAAGCAACAGAAGCTCAGAGAAATTTATCTGCATCCCCCAGTATCCCCTAATAGGTAAGGGGTGTCAAGCCACTTCACTGCCCAGGTAGCTTTCTATATTTACTTCTTCTTTTTTTTTTTTTTTTTTTTTGAGCCAGGGTCTGATTCTGTTGCCTAGGCTGGAGTGCAATAGTGCGATCTCAGCTCACTGCAACCTTTGCCTCCTGGGTTCAAGTGATTCTCGTGCCTCAGCCTCCTGAGTAGCTGGGATTACAGGCGTGTGCCACCACGCCCGGTTAATTTTTGTATTTTTAGTAGGACAGTTTCACCATGTTGGCCAGGCTGGTCTCAAACTCTTGACCACAAGTGATCTGCCTACCTTGGCCTCGCAAAGTGTTGGGTTTACAGGAGGGAGCCACTGCACCCTGCTTTACATTTACTTTTCATGGGCCCTTTGGTTTCCTTGACTTGTGGCACTCCATGCCTTTTGTTGGGAGTGTGACAGACAGTGTTCACTGGGCACCCAGGGCCCTGGCCCCACATCAAATCTGTAATGTTTGATCATCCAAGTCACTTGCCCTCTGAAGGCCTCTCTGATGCCTTTGCCCCTCACAGTTGCTCTCATTGACTTCACCATCCTGGCCAGTACTTCCTATTGGCATCCATTGGCTTCCGTTTTTAATTGCAGGTGTCACGTTTTTGGTAATTTATTATGTAGAATTATTGCTTCCACTAATGGTTCTTGAGGGCTCTTTGGCCTCTATCAAGAACATTCTTTTGTTTTGTTTATGGACAAAGACTATGCCCTAGGCTTCTACAGCTCTTGGTGGCTAACACTTTTTGACCTATAGAAGGTGCATGGGAAACACTTCCAAAAGGGACACAGAATTCATTTGGAAACTCGGCTCCTGCCCAGTGTGCTGGGCCCTGTCCAGGAGGTTTGAAGAGAAGTGTGGGTGCTCAGTGAGGTAGGCTGATGAGCCGGGGCCTAATGGAAACCTTTGTGCAATGGAAGCATTTCCACAATCATTAGGCTTCTCTAACCAGGCAATGCCATCAGCAACATTTGAAGAACTCAGACTCATGTGAATTCTGGATCCTCCAAAGACACATGCAGGGGCAACACTACTCCTCCAGTGAGTGCCACTTGTGCTGCCACACAAGCAAAAATTGACTGGGGATGCTCCGCTGTTCTCTGCCCTGAGCTGCGCCATCGTTGGCACCTGCCCCAGGCTTTCCCTTGAAGTCCTTTTGTCAGTTCCCTAATTCTTCCTTGCTCTTGAACATTTCCAATGTGAACATACATGGTACAAACTAAGATTTCTTTTCTACATACAAGTTTTGTTTGTTTCTTTACAGGTAAAAATTAAAGAATTAAGCTGGACATGAAAATCCTAATCATATGAGAGTGTTTCTTCCCTTCCCTTCCTTTCCCTTCCTCCCTCCCTTCCTTAAAAATTAAAGAATTAAGCTGCATATGGAAATACTAATCATATGAGAGTGTTTCCTTCCTCCCCCTTCCCTTCCTTTCCCTTCTCCTTCCTTCCTTTCCTTCCTTCCTCCCTCCCTTCCTTCTCCTTCCTCTTCCTTCCTTCCTTTCCTTCCTTCCTCCCTCCCTTCCTTCTCCTTCCTCTTCCTTCCTCCCTCCCTTCCTTCTCCTTCCTTCCTTCCTTTCCTTCCTTCCTCCCTTCCTTCCTTCTCCTTCCTTCCTCCTTTCCTTCCTTCCTTCCATCCTCCCTCCCTCCCTCTCTCCCTCCCTTCCTTCCTCCTTTTCTCCGTCCCTCCTTTTTCTTTTCTTTCTTCTTCTGCTTGTTTTTGCCAGACCTAGATGAAACAGAAAGTAACTGGAAATTTCATAAGCCTCTGATTTCCTGATCTCAGTAACAAATCATGCGGTGCTCTCCAGCTTCTGGGGGAGGAGGCTGGAGCCTGGGCTGCCCCTCCACCCTGCCCAAGAGCTGCTGGACTGTGCTTCCTGGAGACGGCTTTAGCGAGGGGCTGACTGAAGCTGGGCCCTGGCCCATGTTTCTGTGGGTGCGGAGGGCCTGGGCGGTGGCATTGCCCAGCCAGTGGCCCAGCTTCAGCTTGCTTCCTGGGATTTCACAGGATTTCTGTTCTAAATGTGACCATAGGTAGCACAATAAGCTTTTTTCCCCCTTGGAAAACTCCTTGCCTCCACCCTCCCCTCTGCCTGCCCCTGCTCCCAAGCAATCATCCTGTGAGTCTCTGCTAATGGTGCTTCAGAGAAAGATCAAAGTTTCACAGATAAGTGTTCTTTTACACAATGTTCCTGACACTCCATTTGGTAAACAGGATTTTTTTTTTTTTTTTGCTTAAAAGAACATATAAACATGCCAAGTGAGATGGATCTCTTGCATTTTCTCCTCTTTGACTGCAGTACTTGTGCAGAGTCCAATCCTAGCACTGCCCCAAAACAACCAAACTTGGCCTGTGTTTGCACATGGAGAAAAAAAGTATGCAGAAAAATGTAAGAAATAATGCCAAATGTAAGCTGGAGGCTGGTAAGCATCTCAGATGTCCATCTCTGGCATTGGATGGCAGTCTTGTTTTCTCTTTAAATAATTTTTTTGAAATAACCTCTTATGAAACTTCTTTCTGCTCAGTGCCTTCCTAACAAATAAGGGAATACTGTGCCCCATGTCTGACCTTTCTTCGCGAAAGAAAATGCCCGATAAACAAAAACACAAAACAAAAGGGGACTTAAGTCCCCCATAGTTCCTGTTACAGCTTCTCCAAAAATACAGGCTCATCAGCAACACAGATATAAAACCAAAATCCATTTAACACCGTGAGGTTGGATCTTTAGGATCTTTCCTTTCTTTTCTTGGTAATTGCAAACAGATTGTGATGACTGTCGGGAATGGAGGCTTTTGCTTCCCAGGCGTGGTGACTGCCGAGCCTGAGAGCCTGTGAGATAGTTGTGAACTGACGAGGGGCTCTTGCGCAGGCTGGAGTGTGCTGTCTATGCAGTCCCCACCTGATGCCGTATTTTCAGGAGGGTGTGTGTGTTTACTTTGTACAACAGCAGGCAGCGTCCCTGGCTTTGGGTGAAATGGCCATTTCAGGTACTACAGGGCAGATATTTGTCCTCACCTTTTTTCACTTCGGCCTCCATGGGGCTGCTGTGGACAGGGTGCTGGGATGAAAAGCATTCTGCAAGACACCTGCTCGTCCATCTGATCTCCTGCCCTCCTGGGGGCTCTGGGAAACTCCCTTGGTTTTGGTCTTGCCTGACTGGCAGCAGTTTTGAGGACTTTGCTTTCTAAACCTTGGGACAGGACTTTGCTCCCTAGAATGGAAAGCCTTAGGAAGAGGTCTCCCTGAGAGGACGGCACAGGAGATGGAGGTTCAAAGGCCCAACTGGTGCATCCACCACGCCCGCCTCTCAGGACGCCTGGCTTGCCCTCTGCCCTGCCCTCCGCCTGATGCCTGTCACTTTCCTGCCACCAGAAGTTGCCAAGATGGGCTGAAGCAGCTGGAGCAGCTAAATGGAGGACAAGCCTCTTCATTCCTTCACTGATCCATTACCGGGATATTTAAATGCTTTCTGAATCTCCTTGGCCCAGTTCTGGTCGCTTAGGAACAGAAAAGCATTGCTTTTAGCCCGTTGCATTTAACTTCCGTTACTCTTTGCACGAGTCTTTTGTATGTTTGCCAAAGAGGGAAGTTCTGACACGTTAGTGTGGTCTGCACAGCCTTTTGGAGGTGCAGTGTTTCATACAATGTGAATTTCTAAAATTCCGAAGTGTGACACGCCCACTTACCTTATTCTTATGTGTGTAATTAAGGCCTAGCAGTGACACTTTAAGATAGGAGACATGCCCTGCCAGACAGATTTTTGAATGTTCCAAAGTTGTTACTGCACCCACTATATATTAATATATTCCAGGGCTTCGTTCCTGCAAGATCTGATTCACTCACTTCTATGTCCAAGGCCTGATTCCTCTCTTCTGCATTAAAATTTTTCATTAAAAAAAAAATTCAAAGAGCAAAGTTGCTGAGTGAGCAAAGGACGGATTGGCCTCTCAGCACTGGGACTCCCTACAGACCAGCTCGCTGCCGTAAGAAAAATGAGTCGATGGGCCCAGCTCAGTCCCTAATGAACGGCAGTAGATCACATCACAAAAACTAGACACGCATAATTTGGCACCATTGCCAGCAGCCTCCCCACCAAAGGCTTGGGGCTTTTATGTCTGAACGAGTGTGAAGCTTGGAACTATCTTTGACCTTCAAGTGTGAGAGGGCTTTGTGTTGGGGAGGAGAGGGAGGCAGGTGAGTGGGGCGGGGACAGGAGGGGTGGGTGTGGCCCATGGGAGGCTGCCTCGCCTCACCCAGCTCTTGGGTCTCTGGGTTTGGGGTTCTCCTGTCTGGGAAGAAGCCCAGGGTCCCATCCTCTCCTTGCTTGGCGGACAGGCAGCCCTGGAGGGGGCGTTTCCCTCCATCAGCACCCCAAAGGGCACCCACCCCGAGGAACTGGCAGAGAGGGTCGGACACTGGGACAAACACTCGTAAATCAGGGCTGTCCCGATTAAATCAGGCATGGATGGCAAGTAAGTTATTAGCTGCCTGTGAAACTAATTGTGATACGGATACAGTCATTTTTGCAATGTCTTTCAAACACCAGTTGTGATGGGAAACAGCTGTTAGATCCAGGAAAAAAAAAAAAATAAAAGGAAAGAAAGAAAAGAAGAGAGCTCCTGATTCAAAATCATAATAATGTCTGTCTTCTCTATTCCCTTTCACAAAAGCTCTTAGATTCTCCTATTCTCTCTAGACAATTACTCACAGCAGGCGGGTCAGCCAGGAGGAGCGCAGGATTGCATTTAAAGTTCATCTACTGAGGGGGAAAGACAGAAAGAGAAAAAAGGATCCCTTCTGTTAATGCGGGGGTGGGGGATGGCATGTTTAAAATAGGTTAGCGATTCAGGTTAAAAGGGGGAGAAGAAGTCACAGAACAGGAGTCGAGACATAAACGGTGCCGTTTGACTGCTGGCTTCGTGTATAAGCACGGATACAAGGGGAAGGTGTTTAGAGTCTTCATTTAAGGCAGCAGTGAAGAAGGTAATTAAACTGGAACACTGGAGACGCAACTGTGGAGGAATAGTGGGCATTTCCCCTGAAGTCAGGCCCACTGCTCCCTGGCTGGCACTAGTCAGGGGGTCTGACCTCTCCCCGGGCACGCTCTCTGCCCCTTTCCTCATTGTTTCCATCCTCCAGCTCTTCCTGAGAAGCAGAGCATGTTGTTCATAACATCGTGAAAGGAGAGGGAGTGGGAAGCATCGGCCCTCCCAGGGCTGCCCTGTGAGAAGCCTTCAGCCTCTAGCCTTCAGCGCCACGTTTCTGGCCTCCTGTTTGTTCTTCAGCAATGTTTGTGTACAACATCTTACAAGACATCTTTTCAATGTGGTAACCCTGTGTCATTACTTAACGGCTCATACGTGATGCTGCCTGGGGTGGAGAGACAGCAAGTCGCCCCCCGTAGGAGCTTGTTTCCACACTGCTTCCAGTGGGCTCTCCGGGCAAGGCCACCGCCTTCCCTGCTGGCCGTCCTGGTGCCCTGTCCCTGGAGACCCCCAGGAACCCCTTGAGAGCCTGTTCTGAGCTGGGACTTGTCTATCCTCCTCTGAGTCCTGAAACACTCAATCAGTCCTGGAATGGAGCAAAATCCTTTCGTCTAGCACAGGCCAAGTTTTGAGAGTTCTTCCCCTGCTTTTTGATTTCAGCAAGGCAATAAATAAACTTAAAATATGGATGCCTATGACTCGGTCCTTTATTTCTCATCTCCAAGATAATGAACTCGAAGACTATTAAAGTTGTACAGATAATTAGAGGCCATGGATCAAATGCCTCATTGCCCCCTGTTTGTGAGCATTAAGATGTGCTCTGCCCCCACGCCCACTTTCGGGAAAGGGGAGGCCTCCCCAGAGGGAGGCCTGGCTCTGGGACCTTGGAGCCCCCTGTCATGGCTGCACTGTCTGGGGGTCCAGAATTCACAGAGCACCTCTGCGAGTATGGGGGAGCATGGCATGAGAGAGAAAGTCCCCAGTCTTGCCATACATGGCTGGCCCTGCCACCCTCCCTCCCAGCGCTCCCACTGGTCCCCCGAAAAACCCACAGAATTCCAGAAACAGAGCTGTTCTCTTCCCTTCTGACCATGAATATGCCCTCAGCACCATGCACGGAGGGTCTCTGAGCTGAGTGTGCAGGTCTGCATCCTGCTCAGAGCCCTTTTCTCCTTCCTTGACTCAGACATCAGAGAACAAATGTGTCTGAGAGCAAACGGCAGCTCTCCTATGGGTTTAGAGAGCCAGGCATCCTGAGGGTGTGTGTCACTGGTGGGCTGCCTCCCATACAGGCTCAGCAAAGGGGAATGAGGGAGGCACTTGCTTTTTTCCTTTTTAACTTTCTCCACATTCTGCAAGGACATGCCTTGAAAGCCTTTAATCAACTTACAAAAGTGTCTACAAAAGAAAATCAAGATTCTGATTCTAAATTTCAAGTTTTTTCCCTCCTTTTACATTCCTTTTCAACACAATTCCTGCCTCTCCATACCATCATTCACAAATCTCCCTCCTCATATGAGCCCGGAGACACAGGCCCCAGCGGGAGGCGATGCCAACCTCTACCCAGCTCTCTGCACACAGCGGTGGAACAGGGACTCCGAGAGAGAGCAGCTCTTGTTCTTGTTCCATTCGGGTTTTCAGGGATGCTCTCCCGGTAGGCTCAGGGCCTGGCAGTGCAGGCATTGTGATGCTAAGTTTGCAGTATCTAGACATCAGCGAGCACGCAGCCTCATTTTCTGCTCCACACAAGGCTGTACTGTATGGATCGCTCATTTCTTCCTGAGAAATATCTTTTAAAGGCTCGCTTCTTTCCTGGGGAAGAGAGGAGCCACCACAACTGCTTTTTGCCACCCAAGTTTCAGTTTCTCTGGCTACCAAATCCTCCTTTGTGCCAGAAATACAGTGACTAATAACAATGAATAAAAAAAAGTTGAATCTGACCAGAATTGATGTGAAGGGATGCTGCCTCTCTGATTCTGAAGATTTGCTCTCGTGTTTGACATTACAATTAAAGGCATGTTTTGGATGAATGTCTTCACAAGCAGAAATCATGAATGAGCTAAACAGTATCCCAGAGGGGGTGTGTGCCGAGCACGATGGGCATAAACTTTTTATTGTATGCATTGCCGCCCCTGTAATTAGTACAGTGCTAGAAATATGATTTATTGATAGTGCAAACACATTTGTAACGTGCTGAGGGTGGGTGTGTGCTGCACGGAGCGCTCCGGGCACTGGATCCCTTGGAAATGCAATTCTGTGAAACCCCTCCCCTCCACCCCCAGGACTGTGCCTTTCTTCTGGATTTGCAGCTCTTTTATTCAGCTGTCGTGTATGGAACTGAAATCATCACTTTGCCAAATACTCCAATGTTGATTGGTGGCAGAGAATGCCAATTTCTTTGTATGCGGGCTAGACCAGAATTCAAATGAAAAACAGGGAAATAAAAGGGATATTAAAGAAAATAATTATCCTAAAATTCCATTTTATTTCAAATAATAACTTTCCAGTTTCCCCCTTCTTTCAAAGTGAAAGAGTGTGATTTTGTTTTTCTGATGGTAAATAGGTGGGCCCACGTTTGTCCTCGTGAGTGTGCTCTGGTTGGATGTTGCATGACGCGTCCCAGTGTCCACGCCAGTGTCAGGCTGCGCAGTCAGCTGCACGGAGGATTCCATCACGCCGGCCCCTCCATGACCTCCACCTGCCTTGTCCAGCCAGACTTCCAAAACCAGAGGGTTTTTCTTTCAGAGCAGTGTCTGTCCAGGAATTCCCTTGGCAAGAGGCAGAATCATCAGCCTGTAAGGTCTGCACGCCTGTTGTGTGTGTGCATGTGTGTGTGAAAAAAAAAATATACATATTTTAAGGCAGCAACTCAGCATACTATATTACAAAAATAGCCCAGTGAGAAAGCACTGTGTTTAGAAATAGAACTTCTCATTCAAATCAGGACAAGAGGCAAAGGGGTCAGGAGGTAAAATGAACTCTGTGTGTGTGTGTGTGTGTGTGTGTGTGTGTGTATGCACACACGCGCTTGTGTCTCCCCTGAATAAATGAGGCAGAGGTGCAGCACAGCAGGCTGGCCTCTGTCCCGGGCCTCTGCATCCCTTCGAGGGTTAACGCAGAGGGGAGGCTGGTTCCTAGCTGATCTGTTTCAGCTGGTCCCCGTCAGGCAGCTGCCCCGCATTAACCCCCTCCCGCCCAAGCTGCAGGCTGGGGACGGCCCCTATGGGTGCTAGGGAGGGGTTAAGAATCCCTTACAACACACACACTCTTCGACATTCCGCATCTCTGCAGTGGCTGCCAATGTGTATCACTGCTTTTGGGACATGGTTCTCTTCTCGCAGTAGCCATCGGAGACCTCCAGCATAGAAAACCAGCTCTTTGGGATGAGTTCAAATGCATTCTCCCCAGAGGACAGCAGAGGTCCAGCTGAGATTTGTTATGGCAGGGCTGCGTAAAGAATTTTCTCATGCTTTACTCCACAGTGTTAGGGGGACATACTGTGCTCCTTTCTCTTGAGCACAGGAGGGGTGATGCAGTGGTTAGCAGATATTTGCAAAATGAAAATAAACTATATTTTCCCAAGAGAATTACGCTAGTGATTTCTTAGAAATTTGCGGTTCTTAACTATCCATTTATCTGACGTGATATGGAACTAAAAAAATACCTCATTGAGTTTGCTCTAGCTCTATCTCCCATTTGTCACATTACCATTGAACTTTAGAATTTTAAGCTATCAATTATAACAATTATAGATTGAAATAACATAGTATAAAAATATGAGCTTTTACTATTTCTTACGGGAAAGAATAAAGTTGTACAGCACTTAATCTCACCCTTCCTATTTTTTTTTCTTCTATAACTTGAAGAAATATTGGTCTCTAAGCGGACATGTTCTGCTGACTGTATGTTTTTAAAACCACGGTTCCATAAGCATTTTCTTCCTAGCTCAGACACTTACCAAATGTTTGCTCTCGGCCAGAAAGTAAGGACATATACCTAGTGACATTAAGCCTGGATCTCCTTCAGGTAATCCAGCCTGAACTTTTTGTTCATAGCTTGCTTTCTAGAACATACCCTGTCTCTGAGGATTGGGAATCCATGCTGATTTGCATGGCTTCAGCCATATCAGGAAGAGACTAACAAATGGCTTAATCATCGTCACAAACACGCTGTGTATGCTGTGTGGGTGTCAGGATGGCTTTGCCGAAACCTCTCACCAGCCCAGGAAAACACTGAAAGTGCTGCACCTACAGCTTGAGACCTCAAAGTGTTATTTTATTTTTACTGAAGGTACAAGTAACTAAAAAGGTGTTTTTTTTTTCCTGGCAAATATTCCAATGTTCATTTTTTGTTAAATGAAAGAAGAGGACAGACAGGTGGAAAAACACAAAATCAGCACATAGAAAATTAAATAAAAATCTTATTTGGATTCCCAAAAGCCTAAAGTAGAGAAATCTCACTGTGACCATTGCCAGCCTCCTGGAAGCTGGTAAATTCATGCATTCTTTGAGGTGTTTTTTCATGCAAAGCAAAAACTGTCTTCAATTTTCTTCCTGCTTTTTTTTTTTTGAAACTTGAAATCAAATAACCACTCCCTTATCCACATTTCAAAATTTCAACCTCTATAAATACAGGGAAATAGAATTCTGGAGGTGGAGAAAGAAACTGCAGTGGAAATATCCAATTTTATACCATGGCTTATTGGACAAGAACAAGGGTAACTTGACTAAAGCTTCAATTTACATGGCATCTTTAGCACATGCATTTGGTGCACGCGCATGGCAGCTAGATTGACAAGCAGATCCCGATAGCTACAGAGCTTCAATAAAACACACACCACGAAGGCTTTACACGATGTACAGTAACGGCTTCTTTGGAGCTGTTATGGTCTATTGGGTCAATAATAATCCACTTTTTAAAGAGTGCCAAAATGTGAATTTACACAGCAGACTGTAATAGTCCCTGATTTGGCAGGTAAATTATATGAATTCTTAGAATTTCTATACGTATTATGGCACATGCACACTATTGGAATGTTCTGTTGTGTAAAGCAGGTGTCCACAGAGTCCAACATGCAGCATGCTTCCAATTGCTGATAAAAATGATACACTGCAGCTGGGGAAATGAAAATATTTGTTAACATTTGGAACTTTAATGCCACAATTTACATTTCACCTTACCTTTAATTGGGTATATTTTGATTGACATCCTGGATTACTTGCATCATCATAAATTCTGTTTCCCTTAAAATGAAGTTATTTTCATTTCAAACCATATTAAAAATACATTGATTATACAACTTTGCGGTAGGTTGATGCATAGCATTTAATTTGCATGTGATATTTATAAGTAAACATTTATAAGTAAACATCTCTTCTATAGATTTATAATTTCTGTTTTCTTCAGTTACATAGAAATAGGCAGCTCTGAACATGCAGGGCTGCAGCTGCACCTAACAACATGCCTGATTCCTTCCAGCAGGTGGAGGCATACTGCAAGAAGCTTCCAAAGAAACAACCAAAAATATTTTTTCCCCCAGCAAATGCTGACATTTAGGGGAAAACAAAATATCCCAAAAAAGAGGGAAATTAGATGAATAGTTTGCAACAGGGATGGTGGTGTGGTGTGACACGGTTTTACCTCATAAAGAACCTGGAGTGAAGGTATTTCATAGCCCCTCCTTGCTGTAAACACTCTCTCGGCTTCCTTTCTGTCTGCTACAGTTGGACATTTTTCCAGAAGAAAAGCCTGGCGAATTATTTAATAAATAAAACCCAGTAAGACAACCATGTTCACAGATATTTTCTCAAATTTCCTCCAAATAAGTGCAGCAGTAACGCACTACCAGGGATATGCACATGTAGGTACACACACGCACACACACATACATACACATACTCTGAAAACTACTCTAGACACATTACTATCCCGCTTTAGTCACTGTGTATTTGTGTGTGTGTGTGTGTGTGTGTGTGTGTGTGTGTGTGTGTTCTACTCATTTGGCCAGAACCAGTGATTTCTCTGGTTCTTTTGTGAGTGTTTGGTGTATATTCCTGCCAGTGTATTTGAAAAAAAAAAAAAAGCTAAGAATTTTAAGTACAGACAAACCAGAAAAATTTCTGCCTGAAAACCTGGCTCTTCT
This sequence comes from Pongo abelii, assembly GCF_028885655.2. Classification (NCBI taxonomy): domain Eukaryota; kingdom Metazoa; phylum Chordata; class Mammalia; order Primates; family Hominidae; genus Pongo; species Pongo abelii. The sequence goes on along the minus strand of NC_072002.2, from coordinate 91,372,513 downwards.
AGAAGTAGAAAGAGTTCTTTCAAAGACCACCCTTCACTTTCACTTTTAGGATAGATTAACATGTGCCGTCTGCAATGGACAATGACGTGGCCGAAGAACGCCTATGTGCAGGATTAACATGGTCTACTTGGAAGGATTTGAATGCTTTTCGATCCACAGTATGATAACACAATACAGCAAATTATAGGTCTCGCCTTCCTTAGCAAGGAGCTGGGAGCAGAATTACAGTATAGTAATGCTGTGGTCCCCAACTCCCCCTCCCTGCTCCCAGGGCCTGTTGACTGCAAATATCTACCATCTACAATATTGACTGGTTTATCAGGCAGCAGGTATCTCTATCAGTCTATCTTGAATTGTCATCCAGCAGAAGATTAAACACTGCCTGCCTCCTTCTTGTGATTTTTAGTCCTCACATCACAAAGTTTTCAATCACATTTCAGCAGTGTGCATTTAGCTTACAGAACTCTGAGCACTTATCTTCCCAAAACAGAGGATTTAGACCATGTTTACCTCGTAGTTCCAAGATATCTGTCTGCAAGCCTGCCCACATTTAGGGTGTCAGATGGGTTTCAAATCTCTCTCTCCTCTCCTCTCCTCTGTCTCCCTCTCTCTCCTCTCTCTCTCTCTTTTTCTCTCTAGTTCCCTACACAACTAGACTCTGGACCCAACAACAATCAACGAAGAATTTGCATAATGGACAAGTGTCAGTTTTCCAAGGAGTCCTCCAGGGCAGTGACCTTGTGTTGTTAGTTTTCAAGATGAAAGAACTAGAACTGTGGACGGCTTTGTTCTAAGTGGCTTTCTCATTAATAATCTTCAGAAGACCGTGATGACCACGTGGCTTTCAGCGCCTGAATCAGCCAGAGAGAAGGCTGGATGTCAGCTGTGTACACTTCTTGTCTCCCCATCGGGTACCTGTGAGAAAGCTGTGGTCTGCGAGGGATCCTAAGAAAGAAACATCTTCCCAGTTTATGAGGGATTCAGCACAAACACGTTGATACCAAATCAGTGTTCAGCTGCCATTGTGCCTGGCTGATGCTTGCAATTCCCAATCAGTAGACTAATGAGATTCCGGGTACACAGAATCCGGAGAGAAGGGCACGTGCATTCTCTCCAGAACGCCTGAAAGGAAGTCAGTCTGAAGTCCGGCCGGATGGGAACTGGAGAGACACACTTCCGGCTAAGTACGGGCGTAATAATGGTGATTAAAACTATTCACCGTTCCTTTGAGTTCCTCGTAGATTCTGGATATTAGTCCTTTGTTGGAGGTATAGATTGTGAAGATTTTCTCCAATTCATCGCCGTTTTTTAGAGTTTTTCCTCACTAAATATTGACGAATGGAACCTAGCCCTGTAACGTTGATAGACGGGCGGGTCCGAAGTGGCTGAGGTGGAGTATATGCAGGAGAAGAACTGAGGCTCCTGAGTGCAGCATCTTGTCCAAGAGGTTTCGTCCAAATGCATGGGGAACATCCGCATTGTGATGTTTAGCTCTCAGCTTCCAACTTGGGCATTCTAGCATCTGTATTTCTCATTTAATGTTTTATGGGCACACATGCAGAGGAGTTTTCGTCACTCAAAAGCCCGACAACTTCCCCTGCCAACCCATTGGAATTAAAAAAAACCTCGATAACCTCTTAGACACATGGAAATGGAACCCTGAGCAGAGGTAAAAGCCTAGCAGTGATCACTCTTTTGGCGACTTCGAAATTGGGGTGAGCTTTTATCCGTTACCCGTGCCCTGTTGTTAGGGGTCAACTGCTGTTCTTCCTTGGAAACTGGCTCCGCTGCATTTCGGGGCTGGGATGTTGTTAAAGCATTCACAGCCCTCAGCACACATGACGAGGGAGTTGGGAAATGAAGCAGGACCTTCCACTTTGTAGCAGACTTATTTCTGGAGAAACTGATGGTTGGGGCCACAAAACGCTTTCAGTGTAGGCTCATCATGACTCATTTGGACATCCTATTTTCTCTCCTTATGTATGAGATTTTGGTGGGTATCTGTACCGCCTAAGGACCTTGGGTGGACCTGGCCAGCAATGGGACTGTTACTGATGATGCATCACATGATGTCACTAGGGCAAGCATAGATCAGCTGAGGATCAATCTTCCCGCCAGGTGTGTGTGAAAATGTAGGTTATGTGCTTCCTTCAGCCCCAAACCTGTTGTCCACACCAGAATCTGGAAATAATCTCATTGGAATTGGGAGAATGACTGATGATACTCAGTGGTGAGTGTTCCATTTTTAATATCCACAATTTTTAAAAAAGTCTAGCACCTAAAGAAAAACATGTTCCTTTCCTCAGTACTTGGCTATTTATGGCAAACTTTAAGAAGGTGGAACTATTTACAATCACAAAAATATTAATTCTATTAAGTATACACCCATTAGAATTACCAGAGGCATGAGGAGTTAACTGCTCAGCAGAGCAAATAGGCCTGAATGGGGTTATATGCAAAATGAAACAAAATTCCCCATGCTTGTTCTCCTGAGTGCCAACACCTTAAGCTCCATAAAATTCCACTAATTTAGCTTGGAGGAGAAACTAAGGTTGCAATGATCTTTGAAGAATGAATCCACCTCTCGCTCTGGTATTCTTTACAGAATGTCTTATGTCTAAGTGTCAGGTGCATCCATATCAACTTGTTTTCAAAATAGGTAAATATCTTAAAGTATTTTGTAAAATGCAGAAAAGCTATTGCATTATGAGAAAAAGTGTGGAGGTCACACTGCATCTCTAAACTAGATGTGCAAATCAGTGTTTGTTGAATTGATTTGAATATATATTGATTTAATAGTTTTTCTACATGCCTAGTATAAATTGAGGCAGATATTTGGAAGTGAGGAAGATGTTTTGTTAAATTTGTTTATTTAACAAGTGCTAATTACTGGAGGTTTGAAAATTATACTAGCTCTGCCCTCAAGGATTTAATAGGCTAAATTTTGGGAGTGGGGAAGGTGGAAATATAAACACAGATATCAAACGAATTGTCATGTGTTATAATAGTTTAGTGTGTTTGATTAAAATGAATTCATAAAGGTTATTTATCATTTCGTCTGGAAGAGTTAATACGAAAAAAACAGCATTTGGTTAAGGTCTTCTAGAGTGAGAATCGTTTGAGGGGGATGAGGAGAAAGTGTAAGTAATTAGGCATTTAGATAGAGGAACATTGGTTTCAAATTTGTTAAATGCATGTTTTTACCCTGGCAGACTAAGTATTCCTGCCATTTTACACGGATGAGAACAATTTCTGTGTTTGCTTTTCATGTTTCTTTATCAGCAAATCCTAGGCATTTCCCACACAGCACACATAGGGGGCACTACAGTTTGAGACTTCACGTAAAAGCCTTTTTCATGTCACCTTATGTGGTGGCAACATTATTTGACAAAAATCTGTTTAACGTGGGCCCTTCCAAGCATTCAGTTAACTGCCCAGAGCCCACACATAGCTGATTTAGATTAGCTATTTCTTGGATCACAAAATGACACTGATAAAAAGTAAACAAAAAACAAAAAACAAAAAACAAAAAAAAATTATTTAAGATTCATTTAAGCAACAATTAGGAATAGTAGTATGCAAAGTCACTATTTCTGAGAGGGTTATTGTCTCATGTGCTTTATGACATGGTAGTTTGGAAATCAAAAGATTGAAGTTCTATTCCCTCCTTTCCCCATGAGAGCTGGTGCCTTACATACCACATGCAGCATCTGTGAGCCTCAGTTTTCTGCATGGAAATGAAATCCATAATAAACGAATTGTATTGAGTTTATTATACCTCCATGTAGGAGGTATGCAGAAACATCTTAGAAACCAGAAATACTATCATTGCCATTAATCACAAGAAGAATAATTACTATTTGTAATGTCAGGAATGACAATCCAGGAATATTTCTTAATTTAAAAATGCTGAAACATTAAAAGGGGATTCATTTCCTATGAAATCCTAGATTTGATTTATTTTAAAAGTTACCCATTTACCCAAGCATGAATACAGCTTTGCATGGCACATGTTGCCAATAAGGGGATTGTAAAATCAAATATGCATATTTTAGAATTTTAAATTTGCGGTTTGTTAGATCTTGAATTTATCTTTCCAAAGCAGCATATGGGGATGAGATATTTAGATATGAAAAATAACCCACACTTTTCAGAATGTTTGGTGTAACAATGCTAATTCCCTACTCAGTTGATTGGGATGCATTGATTTCATGAAAACGTCAGAGCAGGTGTATGGAAAAGACATTATGGTGTCAAAATGAGATGAAACAATGTTAATTTGTGTGTGGAAAGTCCGTGTCTCCGCCAAGATGAAATGGAACCCTGTATTCAGCCATGTTGAGCCTTGGCGCACCAGGGCTTGGAGGCCTGGCATGGAAGGCCCCAGAATGCCCAAGGATGTGACATCCCACAAGGAACAAGATTTATTTCCTTCTTCCCACCTTGGGGCTAAGCATAAAGAGAGGTAATGGTGTTTGAGGAATTAAGAGCATGGCACTAAAGTTGCTCGTGCTGCAACAGTCCCAGAGTGGGCCAGGTAGTCCAGTGCACGGGAGGTCCAACAGGATGGAGGGAGTGGAGGAAGAGGACGCGGGTGGAGGGAAACTGCTTTCTGGCCGCCAGTATGAGTTGGGTTTTGAGGCGCATACTTTTTTGTAAATTGATGTATTTCTCTGGTGTAAATGTCCCTGAGTGTTAAAATGTGTTCAGCACCTCTGTGATGTCTGGGAGTCTGAATTTGCAGAACAAAGATGAGTATTAATTCCAGTTTGGGTGTTAATTTGGCCTCGATAGAACACTCCAGTAAAACTAACATTTGACTAGGACCCAGAATAGAAGAAGGAGCCAAAGATATGAAAGGAAAATAGTAATTCTAAGTGCTTTGAAATCTATAGCGTTTTTTTAAAGATTCTTTTTTTTCCTCCCCTTAGATTTTTCACAGTCTCTGTTCCCACTTCATTATTTAATACAGCTTGTCTGGAGTTGACCAGCAGTCTTAAAGAATGTCAAGTCTTCACTTTCCATTCAAGAAATAAGACCCTCCTAGGACCTTCTAAATATTTCTGTTTTCCATCTAACAAGAATTACCATATGCTGTAATGGAACAATGATCCGACTGGTTTTAGGAGGCCTTGATTTTAGTGCTGACGTTGATAGGGACTGACTTGTGTGACCTTGAGACGTTACTTCTCTGGACTTTGCTTTTTTCATCTGTAGATTTGGGGCAGGCTGGAGTGCTGGTCTAGATGACCCCCAAGGATATCTCCCACAATCTTCCTCAGTTTTACGGGACTTTTCTAAGGTGAGGCATCCACTGATAACCTGTAAATGAATGAAAGTGTAATTAGTGAGTTTGTTATAGGCAACGCAGTCTAGACTATTAATGCAAAAATAAAAGTGCATATTTTTGGAGATTGCCTGTTTCCAGTTTTGGAGCCTGCTTTCTATTATCATCGTGTTTGCAAACGTGCTTCTCAATTTTGAGCATCCATCATGGGAGATATGGTTCCTGAGTCAGCTCACAGGCTGCACTCTTGGAAGGGCTGGCTTGGTGTGTCCATGTAGGGGCCCATCGCATGTATCTTTTAGTCCAGACTGTGGATGTCGAATTCCTCTGTTTACTTTTAGGGTGTAGTTTTTAGAGGGGCATTTCTCTTCTTTGTTTTGAGAGGTACTTATTCTAGCTTCCCTTCATCTCTCATCTTCTTCCTCCAATTTGAGTTTTAAATGTGATCCCAGGAGTTTTGGAACCAGTGAATTTCCTTCTTCCCAGTCTCATTCTCCATCCCTTCCTCTGCAGGTGGAGGGAGTTGATGTGGTGGAGAAATGCCTTTCAATATTTTTTACTGCAGTATTAACTCATGTCGGATATAACAAGTAACCGTGCATTGAAATGAACTCAGGAACAGCAAAGACATTAAGAAAATGTGCCATTAGGGAAAGGGCTAGAGTTTCCTATGGAAGAGATTCACCAGGCACATACTTGTACATGTTTGAGGAAATGATTCAAATGTTTATAGCCCTTATAATTATGTTCCTTTTAAGAAGTAGAGACTTTTGGAGCCAGAAACATTTTCCTAATTCACTTTATTGGTAATGAGTTTTACTTTTAAAATTTTGATGCAATGAAATCTAAATTCAAATATTCAGATGTAAGGGTATATGTAGACATATGTGCATTTGTACAAAGAGAAAACTTTGTGATGGAACCATCAATCTGATACAATATGATGCCAGCTTTGTTCTATTCATTCTTCTTTTTCTTTGTCTTTTTTTGGAAAATATGAAAGCTAAA